>NC_068360.1:82987058-83287058 GCF_020536995.1 Dreissena polymorpha
CTTGTACTTTTTTCATTTATTGGTATACTGACAGGATTTTTCAAAGTAATATTGAAGAACATAGAACAGCATTTAAATTTTAATCCAACTGTAGCATTTTGACAAGACATAATATACATATATACATTCATTTTAGTAGCAGCCAAAATATCCCAAATGTGCTTCGTAAAAAGTTACCAGTAAATGAGCAAATGACAACAAATTTCCGGTAGAAGAACATAATCATCAATCACAAAAATAACATAACAGGTTTCCAAACACCGATATACATGTATATTTCACCTGTAATGTCTGTACATGACATCTATGATATCATACCAACCGATTCCACTAACACGCAAACGCAGCCATGCGTTTGCCCATTTTGGCCCCTTGATGATTTCTTTTATTGCCGAAATAAGACCGCTGTTTCTGCCCGCTCTTGTTAATAGGAAACGAACGCTAACAGGATTTCTGTTACTAGTATCTAGTCCAATATCCGGCCGAATGTAAATTCTAGGTGTTTGCAAACTCATTGACCTTATTAAATCTCTAAAGGGTTTGCCGACCTTCGCCAACACAAACTGGATTGACGGGTTTGATTGTATGCAGAACTTAAAATTTTCAACTTGAATGTGAAGTGGTAACATCAGAAATGGAAAAGTCGTTCGCTTCTGTGCCCTCCTATTGTTTATCATATCTTGAAGCTCTTTCAGGGCTGAACACACAGAGACGTCATCGTTGTCGCCAGAGTCACCGTTGTCGCCGGAGTCACCGTTGTCGCAAGAGTCACCGTTGTCGCCAGACGCAGCGTTGTCGCCAGATGCAGTGTTGTCGCCAGACGCAGCGTTGTCGCCGGAGTCACCGTTGTCGCCAGACGCAGCGTTGTCGCCGGAGTCACCGTTGTCGCCGGAGTCACCGTTGTCGCTGGAGTCACCGTTGTCGCCGGAGTCACCGTTGTCGCAAGAGTCACCGTTGTCGCCAGACGCAGCGTTGTCGCCAGATGCAGTGTTGTCGCCAGACGCAGCGGTGTCGCCGGAGTCACCGTTGTCGCCAGAGTCACCGTTGTCGCCAGACGCAGCGTTGTCGCCTGACGCAGCGTTGTCGCCAGACGCAGCGCTGTCGCCAGAGTCACCGTTGTCATACGACTGTTCTAAGCGTGATATTATGTCCTTGTACACGCGTTGATTGATACGGATACTAACGTAATGCATGCCAAATCCTTCTGGGAAATACCCCAATGCAATTGTTCCAACATCACCATCGAACTTTCCATCTGCTGACACAATTGATGAGTGTTCTAGTCCTCGGGTAGAAACTACCAGGCACTGCAAATTATATTCTCTCATAAGTGCAATGAGCGTGAGGTTGTCGCCGTATGTCCCATTCTTAGACATATTCTTAACGCATTCATCAAATGTTTCATCATAGACAAAAGTTTCATAGAAATATCTGTTTTCTACAATGTGATGGACTGCTTCCTTACGTAAAGCATCTACGTCTTTGTATATACCAATTTTACCAAGTTGATGCGATATAGCAGCAAATTGACAATTTCCATCCGGATTTGGGTCCATGGCAATATTCACCCCATCCAACAACTGCAGATTTTCATGGTGTGTTAAAACATGATAGTACTTAGTTCTGTGATTTTGTTTCTCTGAGCGGTTCTGTTTTAATGAATGTTTTTTAATTTTTCGTTGTTTCTCTAACGCAACAGTTAGGCTAGTCATGTTTTCGACCCCAACCGATTTGCTTACGAATCCAAGTTCGGGTTTGTTCGGTACTTGAAATGACACGATATAAACACCATTTCGTTTTACTTTTTCTACCTTGCCTTCGATAACATATCTTTTGGTTGGCACCCTGGATTTTCGAAAGGGATAGCGAATTAATACTGTCTCTCCTACTTTGTACTTGCTTGGGGAAGTTGCGTTTTTCAACAGCGACCTGTAAGCCTTTTTATTTGCTCGCCGTATGGTTTTCTTTATTTCACGAGAACTATGACGTTCTTTGGTAAAAACATGACTTCTTCCGTAGTAGGCTTCAAAGGGCGTGAGACCCCCAAGAACTCGTTTGAAACTTGTGTTTATGGCATAGGCTAAATCTTGAAGCCCTTCGACCCAGTTAAATCCACGTTTACTTTTTGTTGCAAATAGAATCTTGGCCTTTATAACACTGTTTGACCTTTCACACTTGCCCTGTGATTGAGGATGATACGGCCTACTATTGATCATTTTGATGTTGTACTTGTTCAACAAAAGTTTCATACTAGGGCCTTTAAATTCCAGTCCGTTGTCACATTGGATGATGTCAGGGGCAAGGTTAACCATCAACACGTCCTCTCATGCCTTTGCAACTTCACGCGAACTCTTCGTTTTCAGGGGTTTTGGCATAACGTACCTAGAATAAACGTCCACGACTTGTAGAATATAACTGTATGTGGACCCCTTGTAGCTAACACTTTGATTTTTCATGTTAATTATGTCAATCTGCCATCTTTTGCCTGGTTCCTCTTCTGTAATTGTCTTTGGCTTTGGCTTGTTTGTAAATCTCGGATACTTCTCATGGTAATACTTGCTATTGTACAGTATTTCAAGGATAGCTTGTTCCGAGAACCCCGTGTAATTTACTTTCAGTTTGTTGTAAATAACCCTTGCTCCACATCCTTTGTTTTCCATGAACATCTTCTCAACAAATCTAGGAAGATCTTCTTTCACAAGGACTTGCTTTCCGCCACACAATAAAGAACCCCGGTCACCAAGCTCGAAGTCCTTACGTTTTCTAATCATGGCCAAACAATTATTCTCTTCAGGTGTCCGTTTCTTCACAGGGACATCGAACGATCCGTTTAAACATCTGACAATAATGTCGTACTTCGACCTGGGCAAGCACCCTAATTGCTTCCTTTTTCTCCTAATTGCTTCCTTCATCTGAAATAATATAATAAGTTATTATACATTTATACTTCATTAGTTAATAGAGCTTGTATTGAACACCGCGTGTCGAAAACGAATGTCTCACGACATGAGCTGAGCTAAAATCACTCGTCTGATAGCTCCGCTAAAATTTACAATCCGAACTTCCGGGCAATATGCGCAATGAAAGTAGCAAGTACTTCATGTAAAGTTTCATTGAAATCCAACCGAATTCAAATTCAGGGGAAAAATTGCGGGCAAACTTATGGCGGTCAACGGACAAACGGTCTGTAGAAACCAATGCTACGTGGATGGAAGGGATATAAAGAAGGGGCCCTGGGGGCCTAGGTCGCTCACCAGAAGTCACGACTAGGCAGGGTTCGAAGGTCAAAGACCTATAAACTCCATAAAATTTAAAATGTTCAAATCTACAGATTACAGGAGCTCGATCTGATTTTGGTGGAAAATACACTTTCGAAAAAATGACTGTAGCTTAAATATTTTAGCAGTTTAGGAGTTACGCACCCGGAAGGAATGCCACGGACAATTGGATAGACGGACGGACAACTGCAAATGCACTCTGAGGGGGGGGGGCATAAAACATAAAAATCAATGCATGTTAAAACATCAATGCATATTAAGACAACTGAAAATTAAAATTATGTACAGTACTTACTGTCAAGAATTCTTTTGAAGTTTGAAGAAAGTTTGGATTTCAATTCTTTCTAGTCGAAAATCACAACTTTTCTTGCCGACCGCCAAGTCAAATATGGTTACTGACTTCTGAGTAAGACTCGTGTGCAAAATTCCCGCCTTTTTAAAGCGGCACGTTATCAAAGAAAAAATCGGAAACTTCAAAGCTTTGTCGGCTTCTCAGCAATATGACGTCGGAACGACAAATCAACTTTACAAAGTAATGTTTAGGAATACAGTCACACCTGTCTAAAGCAGCCAGTCAAACATCCTTATTTTTGGAGAGATATATTCATTTAAAAGAGCTCAAAATCTCTTAAATCGGATTTTGGTGAAAAAACACTTTCGAAAAAAAAAGTTTTAAAAATTTGAAAATTGCTATTATTGATCTCCACGAAAGTATCTGGCCCGCCCGGGAATCGAACCCAGGCCGCCTGCGTGCCAATCTGACGCGCAACCGACTGAGCTAGCCGGCGAAACAGTTACACAACCAGCAAAATCCATGTAAAGTGTGGTTAGGTTAGCTGTTTCTGTTACTGCTAGTTACGACGACGACGACGACGACGACGACGACGATGATGATGATGATGATGATGATGATGATGATGATGATGATACTTTTGTCACTTCCAATATTAGGTTAATACAATGTATTTGAGTTTGAAAAAAAGTTTACACATCGGCAGACTATTTCATTTATTAAGAAATACATAATTTATGTACCATATACGTAGGCCATTTTCATTTTTATGAGTTTTTTTGGTATGTACCAAATACGTTTTGGCGAGCATAGAAAAACTTATTCCAACCGAATATGGTACAATGTTTGTACCATATTCGGTCGAAAATTGTACCATCTTCGGTCCGAGTATGGTACATTTGTACCATATTCGGCCGAATATGGTACAAATGTACCATATTCGTTTTTGTACCAAATACGGTCCGACACATGCAATACATAATAAGTCGGCTGTATTTTCACTCATAGCAGACTTTATATTTCAAATGGAGATATAATTTTCCTTCTGTGCTGGTCAAAGTGATTTTTTTTGTCTTCGTCGGTAGAGTTCTTCAAAGAAATTGAACACAAATGCAATAAGCAAAATTTTCACAGAACGCGGCTCAATTTCTTTCTTTTCCTCTATGCAAGCTACGTCGACGCCGGAACCAGTGGCGCTTAACAACTACACCGCGGTCGGTGTCGGCTGCTACTGCTACTTCGAGCCGACGAGCGCCGACTGTGCGTGTTGCAAGAATTACGGCTGCCCATGCGCAGAAGAGCACAAACACGTCTGCTTTGATTGCGTTGATGACACGATGTGTGCGCGTCAGAATTAAACGGGTTTCGATTGCTTCTTTGGTCATGACTTATATTACATTACCTGATTAAAATGAAGAAATCAAGCACACTGAAGCAACGTATTTTGTTCCCAATATAAATCAGTCAGAAATGAAGCGTACACTACGTTCAACAAAAACGAATAAGTGCCGGTAGATTTTTTTTCACAACCGGAAGTTGTACTTTTCTTTTATAAATATATCATTATTTGTAATTTTGAACTTAATAAATGTACTTCAAGAAAAACGAAACTATTAATACAAGTTTATTAAAATGAATATTAATCAGCGCGTATGGAGTTCATATTGATGCAGGTTGTTTAAGGTGTATACTTTTCTGAATAAATTAATGTTTGAATTTTAGTCGCATTTATTTTATAGAGCCGTTAACAAATTGTGAATAAAGCTGACGTCTTTCCGAAATTTCATGAAATGACTGATTTTTTAAATTATTCATTTCGTGAAATTCCAGAAGTTCCCTTAATCGACGAGTTCACGAATATTCAGGATTGTTTAGGAATTACGTGAATTGCCTAGTTTCACAGATTTACTGTAACATATATATAATATATATATATATATATATATATATATATATATATATATATATATAGATAGATAGATAGATAGATAGATAGATAGATAGATAGATAGATAGATAGATAGATAGATAGATAGATAGATAGATAGATAGATAGATAGATAGATAGATAGATAGATAGATAGATAGATAGATAGATAGATAGATAGATAGATATAGATATATATATATTAGACTATAAGTGTTAACTTTTGAACACGTGTCATTGGCTTGTAGAAAACGCCTTTGTCCTCTAACCAAACAGATCAAGTTTTGGCGGCTCAGGTCGAACTTCATATCCATTACTTTGTGATAACACACACAGCAAATACAAAGTCTTTTCACTTAGTCAAACATCTATATGCGTCTTATAATGCATTTTCATGACATGCGCTTAATGACGGATTTAACACTTTAGAAAAAAAGTAAGTCTACTGAACGTTATACATGCTGGGAAAACAGTTTTTTTGTGACTGTTAATATTGTCTATTCACTAAAGAGATGTTCCAATTGTATGAAATGACGTAATGGTGTTTGTGTATGATGTTCATTGTTTGGAATGGAGCGTACAATTAATATACTGAACCAGTGTTTCTTCAAAAGTCATTGTCCAGCTTTCGCTGGTAGATAAACTGCAATCATACGATAAATAAATAATATTTCAGTCTTTTGGTTGTGCAAATTAGAATCGATTTCGGCAAAGTTCCATCTATTAAAAAGACTCAGATAAGTATGACTGTTAAATAAGGGCTATCGTACATTTAGTCAGAGTCTTGTACCGAAATAAATTACTAGTATGTGCAGTCTGCTCAATACTATATTTCGCTTAAATGAAGCTTTTTCTTAGCCCAAATCTATTTTAGGCGGAGAGTATGCACAGGCTGATCCGTGACGACCCTTTACGCGAATGCATGAGACTCAGTTTTCCCAGAACGCGACTCGAATAAGGACACTTAGTCAGTTTGGGCATTAACGTCCCAAGGAACCCTCTGAAGTAGACTCAGTCGCCGCCTGGTAACGTGGTCGCCTGGATCCTGTTTCAGCAGAGACGCCGCCGACGAGTTGATCTCCGTAATCTGCGACTTTATCTGCGTCAGCGCCTCCTGCTTTAAGAGCGCTTCCTGTTGTTCGCGCAGATTCTGCTGCAGCAGCGCCTTGATCGTCACTTCCTCTTGTTTTAATATCGACAGCGACTTGCGCGTCACCGCGGCTTCGTTCTCAAACGTTTTCTGCAGATGACGAAGATTCTCGGGTATTTGTCTAAACGGCGAACCACGCCCATCGCGCGACCTTTCCGGAGAGCTCCGCGAGTTTCGCTGCTCATTCCTATTCCACTCCCATTCGGGATGATGTTGATTATTTAAATAATAAACAGACGGTATTGGTCGATGACGATGATAGTATTCGGTCGTCGGGTGAAAACGGGTAACCGGGAACTCTTCCGTTGGCCGAAGCTGACCGTCGACTGCGGTAAGCCTGTTGATGGCTTCCCGGACTGAAATTTTTCCGACGGCGGCCAGTGATCCAACTTTGTCAATTTGCGCTTCCAAAATGTTGTCCGCAATCCACCCGTGGAAAGTCGCGCGCAGCACTTTGAGGAAAGCTTGCAACGCGGCGAGCCCACGCGCCCTTACGCAGAAGAGAAGGAGGGACATCTGTTTCTCTGAGTTGGTCGAGTTTGCCTTGAATCAAACGAGGTTCTTCGTTTTGTTACAATACGATCGTGAATGCAATTGTTGATTAGTTATTTGTTATTTATCAGACATGTACTATTTTTATGCAGATCGACTGGTATTTTCACAAACTTCTTGGGAAACCATATTGATACACATTTTTTTTTATTTCTTGAATAAAGTTTATCAATTAAACAAAATGTTATAAGTTGGCACTTCAAATGTTATTTCATTAAACCCTATTTGTTTTTAAAGAAATACAAATCTGATGAAATATAATACCAAGTCGTGTACAATATAACAAACACATGAACAAAGTGATGGTTTAAGGACATTACATGAAAATAGACAATATATATACAGCCCAAAGAATGCACGAAAATTGAACGAACGCATTCGCTTAGTTTATAAAATGAGTTGCGTTCTGAGAAAACTGGGCATAATGCATGTGCGTAAAGTGTCGTCCAAGATTAACCTGTGCATTTCGCATAGGCTAATCCGGGAAGACACTTTCCGACTTAATTGGATTTTTTCTAAGAAGAGACTTCATTTTAACAGAAAATATCATAAAAACGGGAAGTGTCGTCCCTGATTAGCCTGTGCGGACACCAGAACACAGCTCAAATTTATCTTATACGAAATGAGAGCTAGGTTATGTGATTTGTTCATCATTATAAAACTATAATTTGATTTACGAATTGAGCTCAGCAAGTTTACATGCTTTAAAATCCAGTAAAGTTTGTTATAGCATACCTTCATTTGCGAGTAGGTAAATTGCCCTATTACGCCATTTTGTTTTAAGGCATCGAGCACAGTCGAAGATAAAACTAAATGACGTCTGATTAAATCTTCCTTCTGGTTAAGTATTGACTCCACGACATCGGTTTCCATTTCCAAAATAGTTCACAGCAATTTTTATTGTACAATATTTTCAAATGTAACAATTAACGTGCCTTTTTCTACATGCAATAGCTCAATAATATGTATTTCGCTGTAGTTGCAATGCACTAATGTACTGGTGTCGATCGATGTATCGGGTAATGTACATAGTAAAGAGAAAGTGAAAAGTATATTTAATGATAAAACTTGTTTTTCAATTTAATAAGGTTGTACGCTAACTAAGTAAATAAATCACCTACCTTTTATTGAAACGTGTTAGAATACTACTTCCGGTTTTTAGAGGAAACACTCGTATTTATTCTGTATGTTCAAATACGAAACTCAATTGATAATTGTTAGTGACTTTAATGGACGTATTTATAATACTTAAGAAACACTTCAAATTGAAATACACAAACTACTGATCAATTCGTTTGTTATACAAACATGAATGATACAATTGGTAATACATATTATTTATTGATATAAATTTGAGTCCCGAATTAGCCTGTGCAATCCGCACAACATAATCAAGGACTACACTTTACGCCTTTATTGACTTATTCGTTTAAAGGTAGCCACTTCTTAACGAAAATCCAGTTTATGCGGAACGTGTCGTCCCTTATATGCCTATGTTAAGGCTAATATGAAACGACTTTTTACGAATATGCATGAAGCCATATTTTTCGAGAGGAAGACTCCATTTATATTATGAATTGGCACGACTAAATCAATCGTATAAATATAATTGTATAATTTAGACTTTAAAAGAACAAGATCTACATTTTCATATAGACTTAATCAGACGTCTCAAAATTAAACGTCTGTGTGCTATTGAGCGCATTGAATGAGGCGGTTCTCACAACGCAA
The DNA here is from genome assembly GCF_020536995.1 of Dreissena polymorpha. Lineage (NCBI taxonomy): Eukaryota > Metazoa > Mollusca > Bivalvia > Myida > Dreissenidae > Dreissena > Dreissena polymorpha. The sequence continues at coordinate 82,995,989 of NC_068360.1, forward strand.
CGACTAGACTACGTGAAAAGAAAACTCGTATCAAATGTATTTAGATTTACCCATCAATATATAAGCTGTGGGAAGGCACAGTCAGAACAGGCTAATCAAGCAATACACTTACCATCTAAAGTGTTTTTTCGCTTAGAAATGACTGCATTTAAACACATTATTCAATAAAAGCGGAAAGTGTCCTCTACGTTTTCATGCATTAAGCCCGATTTTCCCAGAGCGAGGCTCATCGAGTTGTATTGACGATATAAAATTACTTATACTTTATTCATAAAAATGGTCGATCGATTATTTTAGTAGTTCTTTCAAGGCGAAAATATGAGCCTCGCTCTGAGAAAACCGGGCTGAATGCATGCGCGTAATGAATCGTCCCAGATGAGGCTAATCACGGGAATTTTCCGCGTTAAAGGTAGTTTTCGTTTAAAGGAAGTCTCGTGTTAGTGAAAATTCACTTTAGAAGGAAAGTGTCGTCTCTGATTAGCTTGTGCTAACTTCACAGACTAAGCCAGAACAACAGAGTACGCACATACATTAAATACCGCATATATTTCGTGCAGTTTCGAATCCTCAGATCTTTCTGAAATGTATACGCAACAACACATTTATAAAACGGGACACTTTTACTGTGAAGGTACGAAACTCTTTTATTAACAAATCACTTAAAGATTGTTGTATGAATAAATGGGAAAAACATGTCAAATATGTCACTAAAAATATGCCACGTATGAAAGAGAAAAAGAATCAATAGGCTGTTATTATTTATGTTAATGATGCGGAGGGGGAGGATGCGTTTATGTACTTTGGATAATTATTTCGAACAGGACAACGAAACAGATATAGATGTTGATGAATTGAGAACAATTTCAACGATTGCGATGGCGATTGCAACGATCATTTTGACGATGACGATCACGATTCAAAGCATGAGTACCCGCCTTTAGGCCTAATGGATCCCAGCTTCCAGTCGAGTGAGCAGTAATCCAGGAACTATTTTATATGAACTCATTCATCATTGGATATCGTGTTAACCTATTCACTGAGAAACTTGTTTACATGTTTGCTAGTGCTTTTCACTTCGTTCTCGATGCCTTATTTGCTAGAGAGCGTCTCAGCGATTTGTTTGAAGTCAGCAAGCGCTTTCCAGCAGGTTTGGATGGAGCAGGAACGGGAAGCACCGTGACACTTGCAGGCCGTGGTTAGGCTGGGAAGGCAGGCCATCTGATTTACGTTTACACCAGAGTGTAGATAATCAAATAATGCGCAAAATAAGTGACTTTATTACTCGGATTATGAAGCATATCGACGGCTATTAAATATTACATTCTACTTTGAAAAACAGCATAATCGTCTCTTTGCTATCACGCGTTTAGTAAGAACATTTTGGTTCAGACATAAACACTACATAAAGCCTCATTTAAATAAAAATGCTAAGGTAAATACTAAATACGCTCTTTAAAACCTTGTTTATACAAAGCAGGTCTTACACACCCCTTACCTTCGATTAATTAAGATGTAGAATAGCTATTTAACGATAGCGGAAGAGAGGTTCAAAATGAAAGTGACACCTGAACATTACGTGAAAAATGTTATCGTTCTTGAAGTCAAACCCAAAAAGGTTCACATAATTCATGTGGGTATTTTTATGATGATTGCAATAATTGAAATACCCAGTCTTAATCTGTTTACACGACCACAATCGAAAATAAGCAAAAACCTCTTAATTGAATACAAACACCACATAATAATAACTATGTCGGAAATTATAAAAATGATTGAGGAATAATGTCGTAAAATTGATGGCGTCGAAACACCAACACGAATTGTGGTTGTAATACACGCAAAAAGGGTGTGTTCAGACGAAAAAGAACCTCGAGTAATTTTCAAGAAACAGTTTATTTCCCCGTGTAGTCTGTTATAAATACCGCTAAATGTCTTAGAAATATGTAGAGATGATTTGATTTTTATTAGAAACAATGTTGTTGGTAGTTAATTCTGCATAAACACGGCCCGTAAATTGCTAATTAGCTGTTCGTTTCTCGTTCTTATCAATATATGTTTGGTGCTTCCTTTATGAACGCAATCGACAATATGTTTTAGGATAGGATTGCAAGATAAGTTATTTGGAGTTAATCAAATATAATTAAATCATGCATACACGTTCGAAGGCATAACATTATTGACATAAAATACTGAAATTAATTCTAGAAGGAAATATGCGTGTACATCAGATGAACGATCGGTTTTCATTGAAAATTATTTGAGATTTGAAAAGATTTCGTATAAATAAAACGAATCATAAAATAAATGCCTACGTGATAACGAAACTCTAATGATATGTGATTTAACTCGGAAACAAAGCGTCTCGAAAGATTGAACAATATGGTCATCGAAATATTGGAATAACTAGTAATACATAGGCTTAACATGAATACATAAATCCGGCCATTACACTTATTTTGCGGACCGCAAACTTTCACACAATGGTCGTAAACGTAATTGAAAAATGTCGTCTGGTAGAAATACAAACTCATCTGCAGATCTTGACAGGAAGCGTGATTTCTGGTTGAACAACTCTAACAAGTGCACGTCTGTTTGTCTTTCAAAGGCATGTTATGCATGTTAGTTTCGACGGTTTTTAATTTAGATGATTTGAATAGGTAGTGTGGAAATGTGTAGGCCGAGAAGATAGTTTGTCATTTTTGAGTCGTGATCCTTTCAAGAACCATGACTGTTTATTTTAAATACACTATTCTATGTTGGAAAAATAATAAGAAGAACGCTGCACACGCAATAGTAGGGTTAAATAAATACAAAACGAATTTCAAAGATCTGTTAACCCATTTATGCCTAGTGGACTCTCCTATCCTTCCAAATTGGATCAATTTATTTCCAAAATTAGGAATATCTAGTATATTTATTTCTATATTTAGAATATTTCTTACAGAAATTCCTTTAAGCACACAGCGTAGACCCAGATGAGACGTTTATTTTTTTATGGCTATCTGAACAATGTTCCCAGTTTTGTCTTGATTTTACGACCAAATGGCCTTGATATTTTGGCATTTTTAGCAGGCTTCTTAACATTTTCTCGGCGGCCGCGTTGTGCGAATTCACCATAGTTTTCTTGTTCTTGGACATCTCGTCGTTGTGGTAGGCGGTAAACAGCTCGCTTAACCGCAGACCAAACTCTTGAAAACTCCCGTGGGCGCCTCGTGAGTCAGTTTCCCGCACGAGCATTTCGTGGTGATTCCCACACTGCAATCGCGCGCTTTATAATGCGTGAGACTGGCCGAGGCTTTGGCGTGGTGAACGCTTGGTCATTGTGCCTAAAATGTAGACATTACAAATTCAATTAGGCTGACCATTTTTAGTATTTAAATCACATAATGATGACCTTAATGCGACAAATAATCTGGTAGATTTTGTGTTATGTTTTTCCTTGATTGATCAAGTATTAAATTGCACCAAAAAGTAAATCGGCCTCCATGTGACGCCTCTCAAGAGACGCAACATTACTGCCTGAGATATATATTTATATTTTTAAAAGTATTTTGTTGATGGGTTGTTATAAGATCTGCCTGTTTATTTTACACTTTGATCTTTTTTTATACATGAAACAAATAAATGCAAAGCAAGCCTAGTTTGAAAAAGAACTAGGTCATTGCACGTGATTTGTCACTATTTGACCACAGTGAACTGTGACCGGAATAACTTGGCACATTAATATGAACCTTATGGCTTATTAATATGAGTTATACGCATATATGAATGAATAAGCATTTCGATTCAAATAATAAATACGCATCGTCTTACGTCTAGATCAACAGACCACCCATATTGCCATTTGAGATAAAAACGCCGTTTAATTCAATAAACACTCAAACGACATTTTATTACCGCACAAAATGAGCTATTCCGTATTCGATTGCATTGTATTCTAATGATTTATAATATTTTATTTATAATTTTATGGTCTTTGTACAGCAAACATATCCACAGGATTTTGACAGCCGTAATTTTGAAAAGGATTGTTTGATTTAATGGCTAATGCATTGCAGGACGATGAACTTTTTAAATATTTATTCAGTTATAGTTCAGTACGTGAGCGGTAAATCATGGTTATTTAACGGTAACCTTAGACCCGGTTCGGCGCTTTTTTGACGCTGATCATCCGCGGCGCCGGTGCCTTGCTGAGAACTACTTTGTTTGGCGAAGGAAATCGAACACCCCGGTGTCGTAAATTAATACGCTTTGACGGCGACGTACAAGGATTAATCGCGGTGGTATCCGAGCGGCGTATAACGTTGTTTATATCTGTCATATAGACTCCTCTTGGAGCTTTTTTGTGAGTTCAATGTTCTCATTTAGTACGTTAATATCAGGCATTATTTGGTGATTGCATCAGTGTTTGACAAGCAAAGCCGTTAAGATGTACAGCGCACACAAGAAAACAATTATACCGTGCTTTGTGAAAAGGGGGTTTAATGCATGTTTGTAAAGAGTTGTCTCAAATTAGCGTGTGGAGTCCGCCCAGGCTTATCAGGAGCGACACTCTCCGTGCACAGGCTAGTCTAGGACAACACTTTAGGCTCGTGCATTAAGCCCCTTTTTCACAAAGCACATCTCAATTATATTGACCGCGCTCTGGCCGCACATTTCGCATAGTCTGGAATTCGTAAAGATGTGACTTTCTACAAACGAACCATTCCATAAAAACGGAAAGTGTAATTCCTGATTAGCATGTGCGGACTGCACAGTCTAATTTGGTACGACCCTTACTCACGTGCACCAAACACCGTTTCCCTAAGCGAGAGACATATAAATGTGTTGATTTTTTTTAGAAAATTGTTTAATTGTTTAAACCTACACGGCATTATTTAGAAATAAATAATGACTGTCAATTCACAAACATGGTATGCTATGGGTGAAATGTCCTGCGTAGGATTATTTCGTATGAATGTTCATGGACTTTATTTGCGATGCTCTTGGTGCCTTGATGATGGCAATAAACAAGTCGCTTGACAGCTATGCTGACTAAGTAAGGACGGGGATACAAAAAACAAACCAAAGTAGCGATTAATAATAATATTAACAGTGCAGGTGTTACACCGCTATAATACGGGAAGGTCAAAGATGAACATATATTTACGCCGTTATTTAATCATGTTTGAATGTCAAACTACAAAAGGAAACATTAATGATTAATTTCGGGCGGTAGGAACGAATATAAGTAAACGATGCTGTAAAATTAAAGTTGAAATTAATGACGACATACCTAAAAAATATCCAGAACCGAGATAGGAAATCCTCTCGAAGGATATTATTTGACTAGATCTGTGCGCTTTTAAAACTTACATGTATTTCCACATGAGCCGCGCTCTACGAAAACGGGGCTTAATGCATGTGCGTAAATGTCGTCCCAGATTAGCCTGCGTGGACTGCAATCAAGGACGACATTTTCTTCCTAGACTGGATTTCCGTTTAGAAGAGAGTCTGATTTCCTTTAAACGAAACATTTCATAAAAGCGGAAAGTTTTCTTCCCGACAAGCCTGGATTGACTTCACAGGCTTATCTGGGACGACACTTAACGCATATGCATTTAGCCTAGTTTTATGAGAGCGCGTCTCATATATTTGTGAGATATTCGGCCATTATCGCTCTACATCATCTTTATCAAGATTACGAACATGTTCATAAACGATCGCCGTTGTAAAGGAAACTGCGGTACACATGCGTTATGCCCCATTATGATGGGTTGTCTAAGCCATTTTGATAAATCTCTGAATATTCTACCAATATCAAACACTCGTCGGAAAGATGATTTTTGAATAATGAAAGAGCACACGAATTCGAAACGACTTACATAACTGATTAAACATAAAATCAAGTCGTGTACAATATAACAAACAAATGAGCAAAGTGATGGTTTAAGGACATAACACAAAAATAGACAATAGATGTACATGCACGAAAACTGAACCAACGCATTCGCTTAGTTTATACAAATTATCTTCTGCGATATGAGAGCTAGGTTATGCGAGTTATTCATCATTATAACACTATAATTTGATTTACGAAATGAGCTCAACAAGTTAACATGTTTAAATTCCAGTAAAGTTTTTTAATGCATACCTTAATTTGCGAGTATGTAATTTGCCCTATTACGCCATTTTGTTTTAAAGCATATAGCACAGTCGAAGACAAAACTAAATGACGTCCGATTAAATCTTCCTTCTGGTTAAGAATAGACACCACGACGTCGGTTTCCATTTTCAAAATAGTGCACAGTAATTTTTATTTTACAATATTTTCGAATGTAACAAATAACGTGCCTTTTATACATGTAATAGATCAATAATATGTATTTCGTTGCAGTTGCAATGCACTAATGTACTGATGTCAATCGATTTATCGGCCAATATACATAGTAAAGAGAAAGTGAAAAGTATATTAAATGATAAAACTCGCTTTTCAATTTAATAAGGTTGAAGGCTAACTAAGTCAATAAATCACCTACCTTTTATTGAAACGTGTTAGAATACTACTTCCGGTTTTTAAAGGAAACGCTCGTATTTATTCCGTATGTTCAAATACGAAACTCAATTGATAATTGTTTGTGACTTTAATGGACTACTTTTATAATACTTAAGAATCATTTCAAATTGAAACCATTCAAATAAAAGTGTTTGTTTTACACAAACTACTGATCAATTCGTTTGTAATACCAAAAATGAATGATACATTTGGCAATAAATATTATTTATCGATATATATATATTTGAGACTCAATCTGGGAAAACGACATGTGCGTAACGTGTCGTCCCAGATTAGCCTGTGCAATACGCATAACATAATCAAGGACCACACTTAACGCCTTTATGGACTTATTCGTTTAAAGGAAGCTACTTCTTAACGAAAATACAGTTTATGCGGAACGTGTCGTCCCTTATATGCCTATGTTAAGGCTAATATGAAACGACTTTTTACGAACATGCATGAAACCATATTTTTCGAGAGGAAAACTCCATTATATTATGAATTGGCACGACTAAATCAATCGTATAAATAAAATTGTATAATTTAGACCTAAAAAAAACAAGATCTACATTTTAGTATAGACTTAATCAGACGTCTCCAAATTAAACGTCTGTATGCTATTGAGTGCATTAAATGAGCCGGTTCTTACAAAGCAACGACTAGACTACGTGAAAAGAAAACGTGTATCAAATGTATTTAGATTAACCCATCAATATATAAGCTCTGGAAAGGCACAGTCAGAACAGGCTAATCAAGCAATACACTTACCATCTAAAGTGTGTTTTCGCTTAGAAATGACTGCATTTAAACACATTATTCAATAAAAGCGGAAAGTGTCCTCTACGTTCATGCATTAAGCCCCATTTTCCCAGAGCGAGGCTCATCGAGTAGTATTGATGCTATGATGAACGTCAAAAATACAATACCTTAAATATTGTCCGATACACGACTCAAGAAGATTCGATCCCTCGCCGAAAAAATAGCCTACTTCAAAAGCAATTTCACCTACCCACATGAGTATGTTGAGCATGCGCATATCTGCAGCTGATGTACATTCCATCCATAACGATTTTTATACCACGGTTAAATACACGCGCTCTTTTAGATTTGATTATATGTTTATAGCAAAAAATAATTTATTGTGCCCCTTATAACTAAAATATATAGATATAGCGATCGGCTAAACGGTAGAACTTCTTTGTTTTGGCAGAGTTTGGCTTTTAGTCCACTGTAGACTTGATAACAGGGGAGCTAAATGCAAGAATACGTTAATCAAAATATTATCTAACAGTGCGAACAAAACACATGATGTTTGCTGTTTCCGTTGTGTATTAAATTTTGGATTTTGCTTCTCGAAAATCCACTTTAGAAGGAAAGTGTCGTCCCTGATTAGCTTGTTTGGACTACACGGACTAACCTAGAACGATAGTTTCGAATCTTCGGATCTTGTTGAAATGTATACGCAACAATACATAAATGAAACGCGACACTTTTACTGTGAAGGTACACAACTATTTGATTTACAAATCACTTAAAGAGTGTTGTATGAATCACTGCGGGAAATCACGTGATCACAAAAGTACATCGTACGCACAAAATGGCGGAAAAAGCTCTCGTTTAATGACGAAAATCAAGGTATTCTCATATTTTATAATATCTAAATTAATGATAACTATGCGCAAAGTATCCGCTTAGTCTCCTTATGTACTCTGGTAATTGTCGTTTTTCTTAGATTTCTGTAGTTTTCTCAAACATTCAGACACAATAAACAATGAAAATTGTACATCGTCTGAACATACTTTATTTTGACGCGTTTGCTATTCAAGATGACAAACAAAGAAATGAATACAACAGTTTTTGCTTTCTAACATGCTTAGAATATTTCGTACAATGTTTACCACGTTGTTTAAGCTTTTTTAGATCTGTGGCGAGTAATTTGGAAAATAGTACATCGTATTAACGTTTTTTGTTTTAGTACATCGTCTGAACGGCTTTGAGTACATCATCTGAACTGCTTCTGTTTTTACTTTGAATACGATGTTTATAATAATAAAATTGTAATAACATCGGTGATCAGCCAATATCTTTATTTATAGCGCTAGTATTATTTTAATTTTACTACAAAAATCAATAGGCAAAAAATCCTTCATGCCCATCTGTGAATATGTGTTTATTTAATGTGTTCAAAATGTATTTGCTGTTATATTGTCAACTGTATGCTATTATATTTAAATTTCAAAACTGAGATCAGATTGTACTTCACAAGGTCCAAGAAGACTTTACCGTGTATGCCAACAGCAAATCGATTCCGGTAATTTCTCTCTACATATCGATGGGCAAATAAATTAAGCCCTCAATATGAAGTGGACAAATTACACTGGATTGCTTTTGATAGTTTCATATTGAGAAATAGACAACAGTGAACGGAATGAAACAAGCTTCAGTAACGGCAATTTTATAAGTGCACTACCATGACCACGAATATGTGTGCTTAGGTACAGCTGGCTTGGTTTGGAAACGTCACCAGGCACGAATCTCTGTGCAAGACTGTTATCCAGGGCACGTTATAGGAAAGTCGACGCCGAGGCCGTCAGAAGAAAAGCTGGCTGGACATCCCTTTCTAGAAATGAATTACTCTAAGCAGCACACAACAGTCCTGACTGGAGAAGGATTTCTGTATTGTTGCCGCTCTTTCCCCCAAACATCCGAAACGGTCAATGGATTGATGAGCAAATTATCACCGTGATATGACTTAAATAAATCTTGAGAATGACTGTGATAAAGAATTTATTTAATCTAACAGTCATATATTTGAATTTGTGAACATGCCAATCTATGTACTGTATATGAGCATAATCTTTACCTCTATGACTATGACATAACCAATACAAAGCACTGGAAATTTAGTTTAGTGCAAATAAAAATTACATTTGTTACATAAAACATATAAGGTTTAGTTTCTTATTGTTGGCTCACCTGAGCACAAGGAGCTCATGGTGTGCTTTTAGCATCACCATTTGTTCTGATTGCGTCGTCAACATTTTTTCTTGGTAGCACTCTATAGGTAACATTTATTGCTTGATTGTCATAAAACTTGGTAAGAAAAGTTGTCTCAGTGATATCTTTGTCGTGTTCGAAACTTGGTCACACCAGGTCAAAACCAAGGTCACTTGGTCAAAATAAAGAAAAATATTGTTAACACTAGAATTCACATTTATCGTTCAATCTTCATGAAACATGGTCACAACGTATGTCTTAATGATATATCAGCTTTCTTTGAAAATGGTTCAGGTTCGTTGAAAAAGATGGCCGCCAGGGGGGCATATTTGCTCACATGGCTATAGTAAAACCTTTCTTACACTCTGAGGTCACATTTATACATCAATCTTCATGAAACTTGGTCCGAACATTTGTTGTTATGATACATCGGCTTAATTCGAAAATTGTTACGGTCAGTTGAAAAACATGGCCACTAGGAAGCGAGGCAGTTTGCCGTGTGTGGCTATAGCAAAACCTTGTTAACACTATCGTTTATATCAAAAATATTGCTGCACTGATGTTGTCTTTTGGAACTTATATCTGCCAATGAAGAAAATACACAAAACACTAGTTGTAATGCACCACATGCTGAAGTGTACAAATGCATATTTTCAACATTGTGCTAGGCTTTCAACAGAAGTATATTCTGATAGGAAGACATTCATGTACCGGGTACAATGGATATATAATAGATAATAAATATAAAAGTCCTCAAAATTCTTTAATCCAGTAGATTTTTCTTGAAGAATCATAACTTTTGTAAAGTGTATTTGCTGTTTTTTGCCAATGTCTTATATCTGCCCCCAATCAAAATTGGCACATGCGGTAGCAATGATGTTGCACATTAAATATAACACTAAGTCATAATGACTTCTTAATTAACATTAAACTTTATTTCATGACATAACATTAACATAATTTGTATTTGGCATAAAATAGCACAAAGCATTCTTCAAGCATTCGGAAAGAATATAACAATTCATAAAATTGGTATTAAAAGGAGGTGGTAAAATCTGATAAGAGTTAATATCTGAGATGAAGATATAAAACTATTTCATATCTTAGATACATAAGTAGAAACTTTTTTACGAATATGTATCTCGTTAAATTGTCTGCTTGTGTTGTAGTATTCTCAAAGATTTGAGATTCACACGATATCGATTCCACTTAACTGTTCGCTTTTCGTTTTGACTGATCCATTGTTAATGTTTAGAAGAAAATCTGATTCAGTAGCGTCATGATTGCCACGGCATATTTTTCACAAGATGGCTGCTGCTCAAAAAGAGCCCATGCAGACATGCTTTTCTTTGCTCGCTTTTGAGGTGGAGATACTTTATACAATGGTGAACGAAATGGTGACTTAATGGGCGTTAGCACAAGTGTAATTTGTTGCAGACAAACTCCAGTGTGACATGCAGTTGACGAAATGCATTTTGGTGTAACTAATCGTATTGGTTGCGATGTTTTCAAGCGCTTTCTCTTCAAGCGATGAAGCGATAGACTTGACTTTTGGCGCATTCTGAAATAACAAAACAGCTATATATAACAGACATCTAATTATACTAATTTATTTTATGACATCAATATTTTATCTTCACAAAAATAATTATATATCGATTACCACATACTAGTATATGTAATTCAGACTAACATTTACATTTAATATTATATACTACATATATTATTGAAGCTTGGCAAATCACCGCAAGCTCAGAGCTGCCACTGTTTCGAGCCGAGCATTTTATTTTTAATAAGTTTTCACATGCGCCAAGTATGTAAAAAGAAATGTCACATGCGCCAAGTATGTGAATAGAAATGTTAAGTTCAGTTAAGTTTTACTGCAAACTACATTTGGTCTTTTGAAATATAAATATGTGAAAAGCCAAGGATCTTTCGTCCAAATGACATACCTCCTATTACATTATGTTCATGCTTATATATATATATATATATATATATATATATATATATATATATATATATAACAACCTTTTTCGAGCGTGACTTCTATTTAATTTAATTAATCTAAAGCTTAGGCATGTTTGTTCTTTAAGTACGGCAATAATTTCATGATGATTCCCGATCGAAAGTGGGTATGAGCACATAGTCGTAAGAGCACTTGAATACGTGAGTTCGCCCATGAACACATGGTACGGTTAAATAAATCTCCGCGATATGACCTAATATGTGTTTAAAACAGCAAACAATATCCAACAAACGAATGAATTGTCAAACATAGTATGTGCACTGATGTGGCTCTGTAATTTATGTTTGGAAAGTTTATTAAATATGCAAAATTAGAAAGCATGCAGAAGAGCGAGTATCACAGATATGATATGGCTATTATCCTGTTTATATACCATAGTCGCGACAACGTTTACAAATGGCAGGTTCGAAATAATTCGTTTTTTTACACTCATGATCGCGTTGAAAGTTATTTATACACGTTTTGATTCGCAATTTATTTACCGAATCACGACAAATGTCAAATACAATACAGAAAATGCATAGTTGTTTCATTGATCTATAAACATATAATGGATTGAATATAACTGATTTAAAATTAACGTTTTCAAACTGTTTTTAAATCTTTTCCCAGAATATGCTGTCCTATTTATAGCTGAGTTTCCTATACCTTTATCAATGATAATCAGCGAGGTATGCCGATTAAAAAAATCGAGCTATCTCAATCGGACTGGCTCGGTCTTTTACATAGGTTGCCATTGTGAAGAATTGTTTCATGATATGATAACTTAGACGATGCTTCGCAGCATCGTCATAAAGCGGAAGAACTTACCTCTCACGCGTGGCATTTGTTGTTCTCTGTTATCGAAGTGCCTTCTGTTATCAAGGTATCGCTATACCCGGCGTGCATTTGAGTTCGTTTTATGCTTCATTTGGCATTATCACTAACGATTTTCATCATAATGTTCTTTGTGCGTAAATTGTGTAAATCATGTTATTGAAATTCAAATTTCTTCTTCATAACTCACATAGCAGTTATGGGCCGAACATAAATATATACCGTCACAATTTACATGTAATTTATATGCTTATCCTTTAAGTTCCCCATATGACCTTGACATGTAAGCGAGGAAATGATTGCAGAATGTGACATATCGTCTTGCTTTGATTAGAATTAAAGCTAATTCATTCGCAAATCCGATAATGCACCATACAATTATAGCGCGGACACTTTAAGCCTTTTCTACTTATCCATTTTGAATAAGCAACATGTTTTATCTGCAGAATTACTGTCGATCAGTTTACTAAAATGTTGATTTCATATACAATGAATTGTCGTTTACAACATACAATATATGTGACACATTATCATATTTTACACAACAGCTAGCCGGACACGAATGTCGTCTTGCTTATATGATCATTTGTGCCAATTTTATTTTGAAATGCCTGAATGCAAGATACACATGGATAAATATATGTTAAGTATGTGTATGATATAGTATATATATGGAATTATGCATTTATTAATTAAAATATATATTAGAATAACCTATAATATGTTTTGTTTAATTCAGTAATATGTACGGTGCTTGTATTCTTTACAAAAGTTGATGACAAGAAAAACATAATTTAGTTATACGTAGACCGCAAGGAAAGAGAGTTGATCAATACGCTAATCATTTTTCATATGTGCAAGTCTCAAAAGAAATGAACTTGGGAAATCAATCAAGTCTGATGCGATTAATGTTTCGAAAATAATAATTGTTGCCTGTCTGACATTAAAGTGTATCTGGTAAAACAGTTAAAACGTTTTAATGGATTTCATTGATCGCCCTTTTAAGAAGTATAATGCTCCAATAAGTTATCTCCCAGTTTTAACATCAATTAGAAGGTATGTATTTTTATCGAAAGTTTCTACCAGTGTATATAAAATGTAAGCGTTTCATCAATTTACTTAATCAAACTATCATTTCCACATTCTGTAATGTATATAAACACATTAATGTATATAAACACAACAGATTTTCATTTAATTACAATAAGATTCAAGCAAATATAATCCTTTTGTAAGATGTGTTAGTACCTGAATATCAATATTCAGTTATCTGTTGTTTTCCTGTATATTGTTCAACGAACGAAAAAGAGAAAAAGCAAAAATTGATAAATAAACTATGTGTAAAATTCCGTTTTAAAAATTGCCTGACACACAATAATTTCCAGTTACTCTCGTTTTTATTGTCTTATTATGTGAAATTGTAAAATTGGCTTGACAATACAAAATCGAACTGAGTTAACGAAAAGTACCGTAGCTTATTTTTACTGATTAATGATCGCGTATTTCACGGTAAGAACTATTATTAATTATTGAATAATTTCCATCAAAATATGGGTCTTTTGTATTGTTTTTATTACAAAGCTGGTTCTAAGCATATATTAAATACCGTCTTACATAGCCACTTTCTTGAACTATGCTTGCATTGGGCATTTGCTACCCACCCATACCTCACGATTATGGAATATTCGAGGTCGTAGCAAAAGTTAACTCGTTAAACTAACTAAGACAACATCATGGAACATATCTGCTGTGGCTACACATAATTAAGCGATAGAAGACGACTTGTTTTCGAACTCTTCTTTTATTTCCCAATAATATGAAATGTCATTAACATTGCAAGTAGAAAACCGAATCCCAGAACCGCACGATTTTTGTGAACCTAGTACAATCTTATAAATTGTTTTGAAATAATAATATTATCTACTGAATTGTGTGCGATTGAGCAGCGAATACAGTGCAGTGCTTCCAGTCGTTATCTCAATTCGATGGGAAATCAATCGTTGAATTGAATGATGTATCCAGTTCAAGTACACATTCTTCTCGTACTTATACATTAAGTCTAAATGAAATCGAGCATCATCCATTTTAGTCGCTGCGTTGCTGGCATTGATATTTTTATGGTATCGCTATTTTTCGATGCTGCGAGAGTGGAAGGTAAAAAAAAATTACGCTGTATGTCAGAGTCTTCCGCGTAATGCGACATCACATGCCGTAATATCTTTTCAGATAATTTAAAACTGTTACTTCAATTGTACAAACCTCCATTCCGAGAGCAGATGCCTAATAGGCATTCACATGCCACTGAACATCGATCGCATCTTCGGTTTGAACGAACTATACCATGTAGCTGTGCTGGTAATATTGACTGTTGTAATACCATGTAGCAAGGCAACACTAACCACGTACAGTCAGTCCGCATGGGCCCGACATCAGACTAGTGGTGCTTACGAATTATTCAAATACTGGTAGACTCGTTATTAATTGAGTTGGAACTCTGAATGCGCAGGATAGACCGTGCAATCCAAAGGTGCCGACCTCATTGAAATCATGCCTAAATGTATAATTGTTTTGTAAGTTTCTATATCATCGTTTTTTAAAGGCACATCGCATAAAACCATGTCCACACTCAAAAAATTGGTTTTACACAAATCGTAACTTAAATGTCACGGTTGTTTTTATTACGCACTAGTGTTAACGTCAAAATTGCTTTGAAGAATTTTGAAATCATGTTCTTAGATTTGTATTGGTCTATGCGCACAATGGCAAACAACTTGTATTTATAGCTTTAGAAAGCTTGAACAATATATCATATTAAAACTACAACAACACAATACTGACTATTGTATCATGGTTTAATGCGGTGTATAATCTGTCAGAAATATTTAGTTTGCTGAAAATATATAAAAGTTTACGCAGCGATTATTTCCCCACGGTTACTGGCGATAACCAATGCCATCACATGAAAATCCCTCCAGATCTGAAAGGATTTTTTCATATAATATTATGAAAAGTAGTACCATATTCGTTTATATTTTGAAACTAGTGCATAAGTTAGGTTCAAAATAAAAAAAATAATTACCTTAATTGAAAAGTAAAAATAACATCGGAACAATTTGTCCATGCCGTTGCTACTGTAAGCCATTAGTGTACCTCGTGACTCGGCTATCATCACGTGGTTGGTTATAACGGCAGGGATTTGATATCGAGCTATGATCGGAACCAGTCAAATCTCTGCGCGCAGATTAAAAATATACTTGATCAAAATTTTTATGTATTAAACTATCAGCGGTGTTTTTACCTAAGGAAATGGTGAATTTCCCAACTTTTTTAATTACACAAAATTTTCAAAAACCCTGTTGTAAAAACGTACGTTTTACTGCCTTAATTAGGCGGAATATGTTTGATCATTTACATTGGAGATAAACATGCTTATACTGGTTTGGTAGAGTTGAGAATGTACGCAATGATTGAAATTGTATTGCCGAACTGTCCGATTTATATTAATTGTTCCAAAATATTAATCACTTCAAGGTGGGTATATCAAACGTAGTGTCATCGTTCAACAACTTATCAACAAGTTTGTGCTCAAACGGTCAGTTTAATATCCAGTTTGTAATCTTATTATGAAATGATGTTCCTGCCTGGAGCAGTAAGCGAGTTATTTAAAATCCGTAGCCATAGTAAAATCGTTGTACCTAATGCAATAAAAAGTAAATAAATTTTCTTAAAGTTGACTGTTTTGTCATATTTTTAGTCGTGTGTCTACATATTTGCAGTGTTTATTTAATCCACATTGAAAGATTTCATTCTTCTGACAGAATATTATAAGACAATAAAACATACCAACTGGGGTTGTTATTTTTTTAACATTGTTTCTTGTCATTAAAATTATTGATACAGTGTAAATTGATAATCTTCTACAGCACCCATAGGCTGAAAATGTACTTTTTTCATATGCATATGTTAAGAACAATTAGTTTAGTTGATGGTATGTGAAAATTAATCGCAAATTCTCCATCGTTATGTACAACTTAGTTTATTTTAATTGTCCTATGAAAACGAATACGGGTACAACTTGCAACGAAATAAAGACAAAACAATTATTTAAAACGATTTATGAAAACTCAAAAAAACTACACATCAGTTTAAGGTGAAAAAAAACGTCTGAGGTTTGATTATCATAATCCCATGAGTTATAACACAATTAACAGAGGATTGCTGCTATTGTATACATAACTTGTTAATAGAAATATCATATCATGTAAAATTTTATTTATCAATCGATCATTGAAAAATATCACGTTTTACAGACTGGTACACGAATGTGAACGTTACACTGACTGCAATAATGATTGGGATAGCTTTTGGGTAACATAATATTGGTATAGTAGTATTCGTGCAACATGCGCACATTGGTCGATTGGTAAAATGGCTGACCAGTTAAATATCTCATAATTGTAAGACACATAAAGCATTGAAAACAAATTTAGACAAGAAACCGTCGGAGACGGGTGATGCTCCCCAAAGTTTTTATTGTCACAATATTGCACTATATATTCAGATAAAAGGAAACGTATTGAGGGGCATAACTTTGGACAAAATAATACGATGGATGGTTTAGCAAATTCAAAATTTCAAAGGGCCATAACTCTGTGAAAAATCATCTGTACTAGAACCCGCTGATAATACGCACATGTCCTCTTGGTAGTGAAGCTTTTCATAAAGTTTCATTGAATTCCGGTCATTAGTTGCTAAGAAATAGCCCGGACAAGAATTGCACTATGTGTACAGTTTTTAATGGAAAATTTCAAAGGGCCATGACTCTGTGAAAAATCATCCGACCAGAACCGGCTGATAATATGCACATCTCCTTTTGGTTGTGAAGCTTCCCATAAAGTTTAATTGAATTCCGGTCATTAATTGCTGAGAAATAGCCCGGACAAAAATTGTGCACGGACGGACGCACGGACAGACGAAGCGGCGACTATATACTCCCCACAAAAAATTGGGGGGAGTTTAAAAAAAGACATGCGTATTTTTACATGGCTCAACATCACGCTAGAATCACTCCACATTATAGCTTTTTAATATAAATGTAGGTAAAATCATATGACATTCTGAAGATAAACACATGTAAAGTGACACATGTGGCCATGCAATGTCAGAGTTAAACGAGGTTATGAACTGTGCCAAATAACTGATAGTAAGTAACTTTGCCAAAGCTTGCCTAGCATGAATTGATATGATCGATCTTTTAAAACATATTTTCAAATAAAAC
Source organism: Dreissena polymorpha (assembly GCF_020536995.1). Classification (NCBI taxonomy): domain Eukaryota; kingdom Metazoa; phylum Mollusca; class Bivalvia; order Myida; family Dreissenidae; genus Dreissena; species Dreissena polymorpha. Next base: position 83,013,647 of record NC_068360.1, read on the forward strand.
GACATTTTTGTAAAAATAAATAAATAATTATATCATCTAGAAATGAGTAATATCGGGTTGTCATTTCATGGTAAAGCCTTCTTTTATTTTAGCAAATAAATCGCTGTAAATATAGCCTAATACATCTAGCTACAACACATATAGGGTTGTATATGAGTTGCCTCTCCATACACGAGAGTTGTCATTTTATACGATCTAGATATTTTGCGTCTGACACGAGTGTCATTTTATACGATCTAGATATATAGCGTCTTACACAGGTTGTCGATTTTGGCCAGGGGCGAAGCCCCTAGGCCATAGTACTGATTCCGATTAATGAGACAAGCTGATTTGGCTGGCTGCCAAAACCAAATTTGTATAACTCCGATTTACGATTTATAATAAGTGCGTGCGTAATAAAAGTAGTTATTTGCAGATCTCAATAACCCGGCTTGTAAATACAGAACATCACTATATAACATGACAGTGTCATTCAAAGTTAAAAAACACACACAATTTTATTGAATCAAAATTGTTATGCATTGGCTACGACATAGTTTTTATTGTTTACATATTCATGCGAGAATAAGTTCCTCACTGTACGGTCTCTAACTACCGTTTCGCGGAGTTTGTCAAATCAAGAGCAACTTGTTTGCCATTAATAATAGTTTTACTTTGAACTTTAACACATGTAAAAAAATATTATTGAATCACAATTGTTAAGCATTGGCTACGACATAGTTTTTATTGTTTACATATTCATGCGAGAATAAGTTTCTAACTTGACGTCTCTAACTACCGTTTCGCGGACTTCGTCAAAACAATAACAACTTGTTTGCCATTAACGTTGAACTATAATCTAAACCAATAAAAATAAGTCAGTGGAACTTTAATTTTCCGTTTTTTCTCTTGATTTTTACATGGTTTAAATTAACCTCAGCTTTAAGGTAGCGCACCTCTAATGATTTCCCGCGATTTCTTCGAAGGTTGAAGAGCCTACTATTAGGTGCCGTAGCCTAGTGGTTAAGGCGATAGACTAGAAATCTTTTGGGATATTCCCGCGCAGGTTCGAATCCTGCCGACGACGTATACTTTTTTGCGACGCGATTTATTTATTTTCTAACGTAATTTGATTTAATATGGCATATAAGCTATATTTATTGTTAAATATGTTGCAATTTTATGCACATTCTTCAATTATTAAAATTAAAACAACGTTATGGCGAAATTGGGTGATTTACTGTTGAAAATACGAACCATGCATGTTGCATTTTTATTTTTATTTCAAAAAGTAAACGGTAAATCTGTCTAGTTCTTGGTATTTTTGCTGTATATAGTGTTTCTATAAAAACTAAGTTTAAAATATGACTTAAATGATACTATTTTGAATTTAATGACACTTTGTTTTTAACCGACCCAATTTTTACTTGGCTGAAATCACTTACATTTCATGGCGCTCTTCCATAGATAAAAATTTGTAAAAAATAAATGTCTGTAAAAGAATACTTATTTCATCTTGTTTAAACTTCAAACACCATCACAGCATCTGTACACACCAACTGCATGCCCATATTTGGAAATTTGAATGAATTATGGAACTTTTATATACCCCAGGGGTGAAAATAAACTGGACAAAAGCCGAGCGTGGGGGTGGTTTTGAAAAAATCGGTATATTTTTTTAAAAAGCGTGGAAAGCCTACCTACAAATTTGCATGTAGTTCAGTGAAATGATGCTGATTAAGAAAATAATTAATTAGATTATATTTGGATATGTGCCCATTAGAGGTGCGCTACCTTAATAACAATGAATACAGTAGGGCACAGTCGACAGTGACAATTTTCGGATAAACTTCCTGGTTTTTGTCAAAGGTAAATTAAAATAAGTTTTCATTTGTTTTTCTCATTAAAAAAAATCAAAGTTGGTCTTTAAGGATAGAATTTCATATTAATTAATCTATTACACCAATCATGATGTTTGTATGAGCCGTTTTGGCGGTAATAACGACGATTTTAGACGCTGTTTATGTGTCTGTTTGCCTAGGTAGTTGTCAAAATCTTAAACACTTCTCAATTTATCATTTGTTGTTGAACTTTTCTATAATGACAATATTAACATTTCGTTGAACAATTTACGGGCATATATTCCCTTAGACGTATTCTACTTTCATTTTATGTACTTAAAATTATTGTATTACATTTAACTGACTGTGAACTGAGCAAGGTTGTATTAAAAACTAATATCAAATTTATGTTGCAAATCTTTGTGCAATCTCACAATGACATGTTAGCGATGACAATTCCACGCGAAATGATAGCATTAATGCATATGTCAGAAAAATGTTTTATTACAATGTATATTTGATTATTTTTATTGGTACATATTTAAATGTTTCTATTTTTGTCAAAATTTATAGTTTTGGATGTCAATATAAATGGTTGTGTTCATGATCAAGTTTAACATGAAAGCAATGATGATCTAAGATTCATAACAACAAAAAAAAAAAGAAGAAAGAAAAAAATATCTTTCTCATAAAGCACGACCAACTACACAAATATGTGGTAATGCTTTTGAAACTTTATATTTTCAATGAACTGTCAGACATGACCAAGAGGTTGCAGCTTAAGAAAACTTATTAAATGTTCTCGGTAAATATGTTTCTGGACTATCGGAATATCGTTAAGATTGTATTGTGATTCAATACTTCAGCGGACCTTTGTTTTCATTGTCATATATTATTTTCAACAATAACACAATCATACATAAATATTTTGCTATATTTTATTTATTCAGGGGCAGAACCTACTACCTAGTAGTTTCAACGATGAACTATCATGATATAGGGCTAAAAGATGTATGTGTCAAATCCACCTCATGAACAACAGATTGGGCAAAAGTGGAGTGCGAACACTAAATGATGTGCTGCTAAATAGCAGGTTTGATATGATTTACCTATTGCATTGTTTACACTGCACCTTCATGTATACCATGTGACTTTAAGATCTGTGTTAGGAGAATAAGGCGCGACCCAGATAACATTTTTAAGGATGTCTTTTTAAATTATTTCACCATTTGTAACGGGACAAAGTCGAGAGCTCGCTCATTCGTGAGAGTGGTCTATAGATATTAAGATTTTTTTAAACAAATTAGTAATTTTCAGTAAAGTGCAATCGTGCGTTTGTAATATGAAGTCCCAACACTGATCCGACATTTTTCTAACCGTTCAAACGCGTCATTGCACATTACTGAAAAAAAAACTGATTTGTTAAAAAAAATCACGGTACCTATAGAAAACTCTCACGAATCAGCCGGCTCTCGACTTTATCCCATTTAAAATAGTGAAATATTTAACAAAAAAATCCGTGAAAATGTTAACTGGGGTGCGCTTTATTCTCCCAACACAGATGGTTTACCTTTATGGTGTTAAGTATGAATACTATTTTTTAATATTAAACATTGACAATATACTATTCACTATGCATATCTTGAGGGTTCAGATTGTAAAATGTACCAAGCAATAAAATTTTTTTCGTCTTGATTATATAATTTTAATAATATTTCTTGTGTTATTTTCACATAGAGTAAGTTAAACAAGCATTAAGGCAAAACCTGACATGGTTTTCAATATCAATAAATTGTTGACAAGCCTATGGTATCTACTGGTGATATGCATTTTTTATGTGTTTGTTTAAGGTTTCTAATTAGTCATTTTTATTTAAATTATTGCTGATCTTTACAAGTAAATTTGGCAAATCCTGATGCAACCTGAGCTTACCAAGTTTACTGACAGTTTGGACTCTGTGTGGATGATAATATGGACAATATATTGTGTTCATGTTGTGTTGTGATTGACATTTTTTAACAGATAAGTGTTTTTAATCCAGACTTAACAGGTGATTTTTCTTCAAAGAATAAATACAATACTTTTTTTTTTATGTGCATGAATTTGAGTACAAAATATCAACAATGTGTATCTTGTGTTGTTTTTCCAATCAGTCTGTCATCCATAGGTAATATATTAAGTATGAGAAGGTAATATTTTTTTTACATTTTGTTGTTTCTGCACACCATGTCAGATACGTGAAAATATAGTGTATGCCCCCAACGGGCGGCATATAGTTTTCGCACTGTCCGTCTGTCAGTCTGTCTATCCTCCGTCACACTTTTTGTGTTCACTGTCTTATTCAAGTAGTTATAATCCGATCTCCAAACTTGGTCAGAAGTTGCATCCGGATGATGTCTAGGTCAAGACGAACATGGGTCATGCCGGGCTGAAAACTATGTCATAGGGTTACTTATCGAGTTTCAAACATTCAGCATTGTGTCTGCTCTCTAATTCAAGTAGTTTTCATCCGATCTTTCCCAAACTTTGTCAGAAGTTGTATCTACATAATGTCTACGCCAAGTGTGAACATGGGGCAATCCGGGCAAAAAACTAGTTCACTGGGTCACTTAGTGCGTTTTAAACATTCAGCTTGGTGTCCGCTCTCTAATTCAAGTAGTTTTCATCTGATCTTCACCAAACTTGTTCACAAGTTTTATCTAGATGGTCTCTAGGCCAAGTTCAAACATGCTAATGATGCTCCATATCTGTCCAGAACATATTTAGTTGATTTTCTGTGTTTTTTGGCTTAAATTCTTTAAAATGCAATGTAGTAATAAATATGAAAAATGAACATTTTTTGTTCCCATGGCAACCATGAGTAATTACGGATTAATATAAGTACATTTAATTCCGTACTTTGAAATTAATTATGTTCATCCAGATACGCGATCAATGGAGATATTATCAACACAAACTGATCAGCATAACATGTACCGATACTGGTTGAATAAGGACGTCATTTCATCCAAAACGGACATTCAGCATTTATGACGCACAAAAAGTGACAGACCCAGATTGGTTATAATCTCGTTCCCAGCCACATATCTTCACCGCCTATGTAGGATGGCCATGATTTAATGATCGACTATCCATTGTGATTTTTTGAAAAATGCAGCTGCAGCCTTGATTTTTATAAACCTGTTTATAATAATGCATACACGCACTAAATCAATAAAAAACTTCCGACAAAACGTCTTCTTAAAAAGAAGATAGTTTGACTATGTATAATGATATTGACATCTATATACATAGTCGGACTATCTTTTTTTAAAGAACTAAACTTCTTCCCAAGCACACTAAATCTAGCCCCAGGCCTTCAGCGCCTACGGCGCTTTGATTATACCATCTAGATATATAGCGTCTGACACGAGCTGTCATTTTATACCATCTAGATATATAGCGTCTGACACGAGTTCTCATTTTATACAAGCTTGATATATAGCGTCTGACACGAAATGTCATTTTATACAAGCTTGATATAAAGCGTCTGACACGAGTTGTCATTTTATACAAGCTTGATATATAGCGTCTGACACGAGTTGTCATTTTTATAAAAGCTTGATATATAGCGTCTTACACAGGTTGTCGTGTTTATACCATATAGATATATAGCGTCTGACACGAGTTGTCATTTTATACAAACTTAATATAAAGCATCTGACACGAGTTGTCATTTTATACAAGCTTCATATATAGCGTCTGACACGAGTTGTCATTTAATACAAGCTTGATATATAGCGTCTGACAGGAGTTGCCATTTTATACCATCTATATATATATATATAGCGTCTGACAGAAGTTATCATTTTATACCATCTAGATATATCAGGTCTGATACGAGCTGTCATTTTATACCATCTAGATATATCAGGTCTGACACGAGTCGTCATTTTGTACCATCTAGATATATCAGGTCTGACACGAGTGGTCATTTTAACCATCTAGATATATCAAGTCTGACACGAGTGGTCATTTTATACCATCTAGATATATCAGGTCTGACACGAGTGGTCATTTTATACCATCTAGATATATCAGATCTGACACGAGCTGTCATTTTATACAATCTGAATGTATCAGGTCTGACACGAGTTGTAATTTTATACCATCTAGATATATTGGGTCTGACACGAGTTGTAATTTTATACCATCTAGATATATTGGGTCTGACACGAGTTGTAATTTTATACCATCTAGATATATTGGGTCTGACACGAGTTGTCATTTTATACCATCTAGATATATTGGGTCTGACACGAGTTGTTATTTTATACCATCTAGATATATCAGGTCTGACACGAGCTGACATTTTATACCATCTATATATATCAGGTCTGACGTGAGTTATCATTTTATACCATCTAGATATATCAGGTTTTACACGAGCTGTTGTTTTATACCATCTAGATATATCAGATCTGACAGAACTTGTCATTTTATACTATCTAGATATATCAGGTCTGACATGATTTATCATTTTATACCATCTATATATATCAGGTCTGACAAGAGTTATCATTTTATGCCATCTAGATTTATCAGGTCTGATACGAGTTATTATTTTATACAATCTTGATATATCAAGTCTGACACGAGCTGTCATTTGATACATTCTAGATACATTGGGTCTGACACGGTTAAATATTTGTTTTAAATGACGAGAATAGTACTTATATAGTTCACATACAATATTTTTAATGTAACTACACAAATGAATACAACAACAAATTTGTTCACGTTGCAGTCTCCATTGTTTGCTGGGCAACGGTTTGATAACGCGTTGTTTTTCCAAAACCACAATGTTGATCTATCAATTTCCTGAAGTTCTTACTACAAGCGACGCAAATAAAAAACTTGACTGAAAATGAGGTGTAACTTAAAAAAAGCAATAGCAGGTGAATCAAGCTTTCCCTCTCCGACAGAATAGCATTACCAAAAATCAAAGACTTCAGTTTAAACCCGTGACTTGGTATATTTAGGAACACGACACTGATCGAGAGAATGTAGAGCATTTTCGCCACCCGAACCTGTGGAAGTTTCCGTATTCTAGATGTATGATACTCCTCATTGGTTTTCCTATTATTTCGTTGTTGTTTTCTTTGGATCGAGCGAACACTTGAACACTCGACGAGATTTTCGAGGAATTATTTGCATTCCTCATTAATTCCACATTAATTTGTTTCTGCCCGAGATCTCGGTTCTCCTTATAGGAAAACGTATGTACAGCATCGGCTAGACATTCACATCTAGTCACATTATTCCGCTCCAAGGTTAGGCCAATCAAATTGTTCGGGTTTAAAGGAGTTATAGGCTCAATTATTTATTCCCAAGCTTGCGATAAACATTTTCATTTACAACGCAATTAGGATGATGATGATGTTGATGATGATGATGATGATGATGAAGATGATGATGATGATGATGGTAGTGATGAGTGTTGATAATGATGACGATGTTGTTGTTGATGAGGAGGAGGAGGAGGAGGAGGAGAAAGAGGAGGAGGAGAACACGGAGGAGGACAAGGAGGAGGAGGGGGACGAGTAGGACAAGGAGGAGAAGGACGAGGAGGAGGATGCGCGTTTCATTTCCGATATACGTTAAGAACAAATGGTAGACAATAAATTCTCTTTAGTACCCTACAGTGCGATATCAATCTAACATTATGCCACTCAAAGAGTAGAAAGCAAACCTTTCAAAGTTGATTGCAACCACGGATAGAATTTCTATAAAAACAAGGTTTTCCTAGAAATTATACCTTGTTTGTAAGTTATTTATGACGGCTGATATTATTATAAACAGCATATAAATCTCAGCTTGCTCTTTTGGTCTAATATAATCCATTAGGGTTTGCATCAGACATACAGTCGCGTGTTTGATACTGACTCTTAACCAGCTCGATTAAACAACGACGAATCTTTGCGCATTTTAAATCAGCGTATGACGTATGTCTCTCTCGAATAATTGTGTGATTGTAAAAGTCGTTATATATTTTTTTATGCCACAAACATGAACATTTTTTAGTCAAACAAACTTAAAGATATCGAACATTTGAAAATGATTTTAACTTTGAATTTCTGGAAATATGTTAACAAAATGAAAAAAGATCATGCCGACGAATCTGTATATCTTTGGTCGAATTTTTGTTTAAATGTGTTTCATACTTCAAACATGATGTGTGTCAGTCATCCAACGAAACTGAGCCAACGTTCTGTACGGACCATTAGGTAAATGTAGATGCCGGATACAATGAAGAATTTGATTTTCAAATATCTGTTGATGAAATTGAAAAAACATTACAGGGGTTTTTATCTGATTTTGGGGAAAGGGCCTGGCCTTTTTTTGAGGGGAAAAAAAATCGCGCGAAATGCCGGATTTTTGGGAAAAAACACTCGAAACGCCGGATTTTGGGGAAAATAAGGTAAGTCTTAATTAATCAATTTAACATATTTTGCTGTTTTTAAAACAAATTCAAGGCAACAGATAATTTAATTATGCAATATGTTATATTTTCTACACTGGATCAGGTTAACTTATAAATGTATTTTAAGTTAAAAAAAAAAAGAAAAAATCTTTTTTTTTTTTTTTTTAAGGGAAAAAATGAAGTCCGGGGGAAAATTTGCCTGCTGAGGGGAAAACAATCCGATGGGAAAGGGCCGTTTTTCGGCGGGTCCCAAAGAAGGAAAAAAAGCCCTGAACAATGACAAGATTTAAACGTTATAAGGCTAATTTATATAGACTGTTTATTAAATTAGTATATACTTGAATGTAGTGATATTCTCGCGCCGTATATTTGTAGAATATTAAATGCGATATCAGTTTCGTTTGTTTTTATGCAAAATTGGGCGGATGGAATAATTATTCCCTTGTTCAAATTGCCCTATGGTGCGTTCATTGACCTTTAAAATGCTTTGATAGTAGATATAGAAATGCACTTTGATAAACAATATGCAATGCTGATATACGTATTAAAGTATTGAAAGTCATGAAATGAATATTCTTTTTGATTAAGATAAATGGAGGTAATCTCCAGATTGAAAGTGTCTCTATTTTAGAGGATTTAGAAATATTTTAAATAATAATGCAAGTGCAAATGCTGGTATTGAGCTGTATGCTTCTGGTTTGGCTTTTCGCATACGATATGATGCTTTTAGGCAAAACGTCGCCCCCCCCTCCCCCACAAAAAACAACAAATAAAATAATATTATAAAATAAATAATAAATAAAGTAATAAACACACATAAATATTTTGGCAATTTATTGCAACACTCAGAGTTTAGAATTCGGGAGTTTGAAAACTATTATTATTGTTTTCCGTGGTTTCCACGTGAGGATGAGCGATGGTTGTAAAAACATGAACCTTTGCAAAGTGTTCATTTATTAATAATATCGGCTGTATTTTTAAACATATTGGGAATTTTATTGCAAATAATGAGTTCATAACTGGTAAATCTGTAAAAGCTTTATATATTTTGTATTATAACTTTTAAAATATCCTTTCAGTGGAAACGCGTGACTGTGCGTCATATGGTCTTGAGTTTTACCGAGTCTATCGATATCGTGTAAATCTATATTAAATATAAAAAAGGCAACTTCATTTTTAGTTGTATATGGCGATTTGGGTCAATGTCCTTTATAAATTTCCAGGTATTAGAGAATGATATATTGTTGGTATAAGGTATCTTTGTGCTTTAGAAGATTGTTAATTAGGTCACTCTACCTGGGTGTCCTGTGTAAAAAAAACACTTTTAGATGATTTTATTTTTTCAGGCGTATATTAATATCATTAAAAATATATAATTCTTTATGTTATGTTTGTAAGGAACGAGTAAAAAGCAACTTTTTTTTTAGAATGGTAAGGTTTATTACAACATTCTTCTGTTTTAACGGATTACGTTAATTATAAACTACCTTTATCCCTAAAAGCAATCTTGATATAGTGCCTGTTAACGTGAGAAAATTTGTTACTTGCTTCAGGATTCGTAAGAATTCATTCTGATCGTTATGTTCTATTAATATACCAAAAATTGACAGATACTGTTTTTATTAAGATAGTCGCGATTTTAAAGTCGTATATACGGAATATTACGCTAGTCAATTGTTCCAAGAGTTTGTATTCAGTCGAGTGGCTTGTGTGATGACGTATAACACGAGAGGCGGAGCCTCGGGTGCAATGCGAAATAACACAAGCCACGAGACTGAATACAAACTCTTGGAACAATTGACTAGCGTAATATTCCTTTTATTATATACACAACTAACGAAAACAGTTAATAATTATTTTGTTGCTTTATTAAAACTGACAAAACAATGACTTCAACGGTACGCCATAGTTTATTTAAGACGCGTATGAATACAGTTTATGTAAATTACCGTGTAAACATTTGAACCGGGAAAACACAGGGTTCCGACACGCTTACCTTAATGACATCGTTAATCCAATGTTTATAACAACTAAGTTGATAACTTTGATTCGATGTTTATAACAAAAGCGTTGAAACGTTATGCACTTCCACTTCTATTCTTCCATGTCTCTATCGAAACTTATTTTAAACCACACTTCTTATTGTATTCCTCTCGAAATTTATATTGATGCAAGATAAACACACACTCTGAAAAACGTTCTGCATTCGTTCGTTTTGAACAAATAGTTTACTGTTAAAAAACACCACGTCCGACTGTATTTAAATTCCAGAGAGTTTAAATAAAACTATTGTATAAAGTCACAGAAATGACGTCACACGATGTACTACGTAATATATAACGTAATATGGGGGTTTCCTATTTTCGGTGCGCGTTATGTAACGTCATTAAATGGATCGAAGAAAGAAGTCCGGCTAGTATGGTAATACGGAATTGGAAACAGCGAGTAGCGTAATACTGGATTTTTTATTTCAACGATTGATACAACCTGTATTTTGTTAAAAGCATTAAACAGGTATATAATTAAGCATTTTATATGCATTTGCCTTGTTACATTACTATAAGATGTACATTTCTCGATAAAAGATTATACGGTAGACGTTTAGTATACAAATTCTTCTCTCTAATGGGATCTGTTAACGCATGTGTTCTTTAAAATGTTGCAAAATATATCAAATTTGCCCTATATATATCAATATGTTACCATGAAAAACTTGTACATCACTCCCCATGTGCATGTTACGTAGTCTGTATATTGCATTAATTTCGAATTTTTAACATTAAAAACATTACCGAAACAAACTGATTTCTTGAATTTAAGCACATTATTTTGTAAATTATGTTCTTAATACTGATCTTGAATAAAACGATTGTTTGTCTTGTCTCGTTAAATATTTGCTCTGTATTGTGTATATTGATACACATATGTTAATGTGCTTGTTTTGTGAGTTTGTCTGGGAAAGATGCAAAATAGGCGTGTTGCATCCGTTTTTGTTATTTTTCCCAATATTAGATTTGTGCAATATGTTTATACATAATACTTATATCGATGAAAAAAAATCAGCGACATTGTTTTGATAATATTTGCAGGTTACGCGTTTGATTTAAAAAAAACTAAATTGATTTTTTTGCTAAAACTACCTAAACTCACTAACATAATTAAAAATGACCAGGTATATGTAGTTTGTAAGCTTTACTACAGCCGTTTATATTGAGACAAAACACGCATCACAAAATAAATGCTTAACATTAGTTAAATGTTCAGAAAACGAGTTTTAAAACTTCTATGTGACGGGTAAAACAGGAACATCCGAAATAACGTGTCCAAAATAATGTGTTAGTTTTTATTAAGTTTGACAATAAATCGTTTCTATTAGTTTGTATATTCAGATCATAATTTTAGTATATGATATGATAAGAAAACCATTACAACATATGTATATGAATCATTTTAAATTTAAAATAAACGTTAGTAAACGCACGAGCTCAGGGCTGTAACTAAAGTCCGGAACAACACCCCATTAACGTAAATATTAAAACATCCATTAGTGCACGCAGTCCTCAAAAAGTTGATTCATTGCCAAAATAAATATTTAAAACTGCAACCAGAAAACTGCGTTTTTGGAGTTCAATACTCGTGTACTTTAATTTGTTGTCCAGTCCTATTCTACTGTGAAATATCCAAAATGTGTGCAGTCAATTCGACTCATGAACAAATTGGTATTTTTTTCCCAACAAATACGAGTAAATAAGGCAGTATATGTAATATAATGGTAATATATTTATATCTAAATAACATCTCTATAAGTATTGTCATGTTTGCACTTCCTATAATTTAAGTTAATATCCAAGGAATTGTTAAAAAAAGCCCGCTAGGAGGCCCGAATGAATAAATGTTATTTTTATTTCATTTCATACGTTGATCGAGCAATTTAACCCTTTTATTTCTATTTGTTTTATGCACATGTGTTAGCAACTCAAATTTTTAGGATCTGTAACAAACCCGACTTAACTTGTCCGTATCGACTAAGTCCTTTAAATTACCTTGCCGTTATGCCTTTCTTACTTACCGAGTAAGTAATTAAGCGAAATAGTGACAGAAAATATTATTGAGGGTAATAATTAGTTAAACACTCTTAAAATAATGCGCCGTAACGTAGTGCATGTCCCAATACCTCATGAGAGTACATAGACATCAACTAAACTAGAGCATTTCAATGATTATAAATAAATAAATAAATAAATAAATAAATAAATAAATAAATAAATATGATTAACATTTAGAGTGTTGTTACATTTTATTTGTAAAGAGTTAAAATATCTTTTTGTACGACTATCAATTTTCCAATTGATATTGAAACATATTGAAGTTAATACAAAAAAGCATCGTAATGTAATGTACTTGCATTAATGTTTCTTTTCTTATGTAATTTAAATGCAACATAATGACACCAACAGTAAACTAAACTTTACTATCAAAATTGAATGTGTACATACTAATAATATTATAGGAAGTATCGAGCTGTTGACATTCGCAAACGTTATCCAGTTTAACACATACTTCTTCACTTTCAAACAAGGGCAACCTTTAGTTCCACTCAAACCAATCCGAACTCGTCTACGTATCAGTGCAAAATGAATCAAATGTTTCATCGTCCTCTGTCCCTAATGAGTTTCAGGGCGATGGGAAAGAAGCGCCACTAAATGTTATCGGGTATTGCATGGTGACTGATCAAACCGTCGCAAATACCACAATGAGCGTTCTCAAGATGGTCGTTTTCAATATGAGTGCAATCAACTTTTCTCAGAATTAACAGCAGCGATAAGTGGATACGATGTTTTGACTCAGCCTTTTAATGATCCAATATTACTCATGGAAGAACACATCCATAATAAAGTCAATTAAATACATCTGTCCTTTTAATGATATTTAGAAATATCATAATGTTATCTTACTACCGTTAAATAAATGCAATTTGTTTTGAAGAAAGCCAACCTGACACTTAATATAGTTTCATTGAAGAAAGCCAACCTGACACTTAATATAGTTTCATCTCCTCGGTTAAAATTATTTATCTGCTTCTATCAAAGGTAAAACATGTGTTTAACTCGTTATTGTATGTGAAAGTGTTATATTTATATCAAATATGCAAATTTATGTTTCAACAACATTTTTACATATTTGGAGAAATATGTCTTGACACTTGCAAAATAATCGTGTCATGAATTGTAGTATATTTTAATAACGATTGTAACTTCTCCCTGAAGCGCTTATTCTTACTGACCCCTGGATTCCTAGAGGCCTGGGGTAACAAGCCTACCGCCTAGACCACTCTACCATCCACGCTGATGTTTAGTGCGAATGTATTTTTTAGCTATAAAAGCAATCCTTGTAGTTTCCCAAAATATCGTTTCGCGTCGATACGACGCTTTAATTTATCTGTTGGACGGCCCCTTTAATATTTACACTTCATCCCATGTATATCATGCATGTAGTAATTAACTAATGCGTACGATAAAATGTCATTCCTTCGGGTAACATATTTTACGGGTTAGTTTCACATTGTATTGGACAAACATGTTTTGTATCTAGAAAAACAGCGCTGTCGGCGAAATCGATAGGTAAATGTTTATAAACGAATGAAGGCAAGCGTCATGTTGGGAGGCTTGTTAGTAATTGATTAAACAATATTTCGATAACATGGAATACAATGATTACGTGTATTATTTTAACCAGAACAAAGATATAATATTCATTGTGAAATAATATAATACAGACCAACCTGGTTTCAAACCAAAACCGTCTGCTAATGATTGTTCATCGGTTTAATGCTATAGCGATTGTCAATTCGTATTCAAAATCTCTGCGAGCTACATTATCAGGCTGAAGAATAAACGTGGTTTTCAGGGGTTTACACAAGGGCTGGACAGAATGTAAACACACGGTTTTAATAAGGACTTTTTTTCAAATATCTCAAGTTATTGAAATACATTTGCAAAAATCTTAAGTTTATATATGATAGTTTTTCTTGCAGCTTGTGCCGATATCTCAATGTATAAGAATAAATCCTGAATACGTCTGCAATCGATGACAAAATTTCACGTTGCGTTAAGCATATCTTGCAGTATACATGCACTTTTTGAACAAGAAAGCAGGCTTATCAAATAAAGTTATTGTGATGTATTTCACATTGCAATTACCAGCATACACATCTTACTTATAAGCACTAGTAGAAATTCTTATGAAACATTGTTTTAAAAAGTTATTTGAATAAAGCACCACTTACCGGTGTTTTTACATCCATTAACACATAATTGGGATGACCACAAAGTCACGTGATCCCGCATCCTGATTATGCAATTCAAAATGTTTTCTCTATCCCAATCCAATTTCTGCCGAGACGAATTTTGTAGTTTAACTTATGTGAATCCATCTAATACCAATACAAAAAGAGCAACTTCCGTGAATCGAGTCAGTGCAATATCTGATGCAAAAAGCAGTGATAAAGAAGTGGTTTCAGACGCACTTCATAATAGACATACATTTTTGTAAACCTATTTATTTAAGCTCGATTGCATAACAAGCCTAAGGCTTATAAGAAACGCTATCGAGTCCGTTCCCTTGGTGTCTATGGGGGAGATCTAAAGAACGCTCCCACAGACATACATTATATGTGTGAGTGTCCTTTGTAGGTATGTGTTGTATTTATTGTTGTACACACAACTTTGCTATATTGAAAGCCTGTCATACCGATGTAAACTTACCTTAATGACGTAAAATAACTGCCGAACTGTGTCTAATGTCAATTATTTCCTCTGTTTGTTCCATTTTAACCGGTTTGCTGTTTCTCGGGGCAGTTTTCAGCAGCTAAGTTACTCAAAATAACTATTTGTAGCACTGTATGAATTCCACATCCCGACCACATCAGTTTAATCAGAAATACAAATTAATCTGTTTCTTCGGCATTATCGAAACAACTGACATAGAGATATTCACGACAACTCATGCACAAGCATTTATATAGCATACATATTTATAAATGTATCCGCTCAACAGATACGGTTGAGACACCATTCGGATTATCTAATAACACAAGCGGACAATGTTATCATAATAAAGAGGAATCACATAGAATCATTCCTTGTCACATTTACCGACCGTTACACTGAACGTTCACATAACTAAGTGCTAGCAGACACATATACACACAGGTCCCTGTGGAATGGCAGAGCAAACCTAAATTACAAAAGGATAATTTCAATCGCAAACATACGAAAAAAATGTCTATATTATTGGGTTTTTTCTTTAAACATTCCTTGAATATCATTTTCTTGCATACATTTTGCAGAACCCGGGGGGTAACTTCCTATATACGGGTATATAGGTGTGTGCCAAAAATATGGGGTGTGTGTTTCGACTAAATTTATAGATATGGGTATGGTTTTGAGCATCCAAGTATGAATATAATAATTATAGACCAATATTACTTTTACCTACTATATCTAAAATATTTGAAAAGCATATAGCTTAACAATTGCATATATATCTAGAATCTACAGGTCTATTAAACAAAACTCAGCCGGGTTTTCGCAAATATCATTCTTGTCAAACAGCATTGATTACTATAGTTGATTCATGGCTTAAACAAATTGATAATGGAAATCTGGTAGGTACAATTTTCTTGGATTTTAAACAAGAACTTTCAGAGGACAGCGCGCTCGACTATTCGAGTGCTTGACAATATACCATAGGCCATCATGGGGAAATTGTTAATATTCAATACTTTATAAGACGATTTTTCAAAAATAAAAAAAAAAAAATTTTTTTTTGGGGGGGGGGAGTAGGGGGGGGGGGGTGAGAGGAGGGTATAATGTGGGGTGGGGTAATTTATTAGATGATGTTAAAAGATGTGGAGGAGGGTAGGGGGGTGAGGGGTGAGAGGGGGTATAATGTGGGGTGTGTTAATTTATTAGATGATGTTTAAAAAAAATGTGGGGATGGGGGTAGGGGGTGGGGGATGGGGGTAGATGGGATAGGGGGGTTGGGGGTGAAAGGGGGGTTTAATGTGGGGTGTGGTAATTTATTAGATGTTGTTTAAAAAAAAATTGGGGGGGAGGTCGGGGGGGGGGGTGAGGTTTGGGGGGGGGGGATTCTGGGTAGGGGCGTGGGGTATTGTTTGGTTGGAATCCATTGTGGTATTCAGGTAAGTGTTGTTTTGTCAAAGTAATAATAAAATGTGATCATAAATAAAGAAGTTATGGCAATTTAAGCAAAATGTTCAATTATCTAAGGGTAAAAGGGGCCATAATTATGTCAAAATGCTTGATACAGTGGTCTGCTCTTATTTCTAGGTCGGGATCATGTTGGTAAACAAGTATGCAACATATAAAAGTAATATGTCAAAGGATATAGGAAATATTTGGGGTAGTACGCAAACTTTTACATAGATTTATCAATAATATGCATATTCTAAGTATAAAAGGGGCAATCATTATGACAAAATGCTTGATAGAGTTATCTGCCCTTGTTTATAGGTTGGGGTGATGTTGGTTAACAAGTATGCAAAATATAAAAGCAATATGTTAAGGGACAATGAATATAAATGGGGTATAACGAAAACTTTAACATTTGCACGCTAACGCAGACCCTAACACTAAAGCAGACGCTCACACCGACGCCGGGGTTGAGTAGGATAGCTCCACTATATATATAACATATATAATAGTCGAGCTAAAAAGCATTTGATCTTGTGAACCATAGGGTTCTTTGATACAAATTACAACTTTATCATTTTAATGATAGGTCATGTGACCTATTTTCTTCATATCCCCGCAATCGATTTCAGTATTTCAAAGTAGAAAACACTACCTCTTCTTGTAAAAGCATCATTGCTGGTGTTCATCAAGGATCTATTTTAGGACCTCTTTTATTTCTTATTTACGTTAATGATCTTTCGCTATATCTTACATGTAAATCTGCAATGTATGCTGATGATACAACATTACACACTTTGGGAACAAATATTCAAACAGTTCAAAATAAGCTACTAATAAACCTTTCGATTGTAAATGATTGGTGCCAAACTAATAACATGATTATTAATGGTATGGTATTAGGGTCGAAACGGAAAACTCAAAACTTAACAAATCTAAAACTTAAAATTTCAGATACGGTGATCAAAACAGTAAATTGTCAAAAACTTCTTGGACTTTATATTGACATTACTCTATCTTTGAAAATGCACATTAACAGCGTTTGTTCAAAAATGTCATCACGAATGTTTCTTTTGCAAAAAAATAAAACCATATTTTACCCTTGAAATGCGTAAGCTCTTCTATATTTGTTATATCTCACCTATTTCCGACTACGCATGCGTTACCTGGAGTTCAGCGGCCAAAGCGGAAATTAACAGAATAGTCAAAATACGAAAGCGTTGTGGTGCACATAATTTAAATAAAGAGTACAACACCAATTCAAAAACACTATTTAAAGATATAAAATGGTTGACTTTCGAACAGCGTTATCACTATTTCACGTCAGTTATTGTATTTAAAGCATTTAACAATCAAACCCCAACATACATACGTGACCTTTTGACACTTTCACAAAATAATCACTATAACTTGCGATCTTGCGAAAAATGGAATTTAAAGCTTGTGCGAATACCGAAAACAAACTATTTCAAACAATCGTTTGAATTTTCTAGCACAAAAATTTGGAATTCGTTACCCCAATCTATACGTCAAACAAACAATTTAATTACATTTAAGAAAAAAATAAAAGCTTATCTTTCTATCACACTTTATGAAATAAACTGAACATGCTTCATGTAGTTTTAGTAAATCACCTTTGTTTAATGTTTGAAAACTGTTCTTGCATAAATGGTTATTGTAGTTTTAAGTCTGTCATTTGTTTTTAAGTATAATACATTTCATTATAAGTGTGCATGCATATATGATTATTTATGTTTAGCTCTTATTGCTCAAGATGAAATATGATGTATTTGTTGTAAATTGTATATTGTTAGAAGACCTTGTTGAAAATAAGAAATGTATTATATAAATTGCATATTATGTAATTTCATCTGATGTATTTCTTAACAAGTCTATCTTCTTTAAATAAAGATTTTATTATTATTATTCTAATTATATGGGTATTGAAACCAGAAATTTGCTTGTATATAAATGCATATAAATTTGCAAGTATCAGTTTCAAAATGGGTGTGATAAATTTCATTCTTGTATATAATTGGGAATCAAAAAGTAAATTTCAGTAGTGAGAAAGATGCAGAAACTTGACTGTTTTTATGTTTGTTCAATTTTGACGGACGGGACAGTTAATCAAAAATCTTGTATTGAAATGGGTCCACTTTCTCAATGGTATCGTATATAAATGGGTCTGCTTTTTCAAAAATCTTGTATCAAAATGGGTCTACTTTATCAGAGTTCCGGTATAAAAATGGGTCACATTTCGGAAGTCTCAGTGGGACAACCTACCCTAAAATTTGGGAAGTTATCCCGCCACCCCCCGGGTTGCTTAATGTATTTTCGGCTACCCATACTTTCATCATACTGTTCGGTTAATAAATCTAATCTGTTACTTAACCATGCATTTACTGTTTGTTTTATAGAGGCCGTGCGTTTTTTTTTTGTATGAACGTTTTACATTATATATGTTGCATTTGTAATGCTTTTGTTGTGAAAACAAATGATTGCAAATCATCGCTCTACGAATTCCACATATAACTTTATTTAAAATAATCCATTTGAACTTTCAGCAATAGAGAGTAGTTCATTTTATTGACACAATATTCGTGGTGACGTCAGCATCATTTTAATATCTATATCGTATTATTCACACATTAAAAGGCTATTCGAGTAGAAGTTATAAAATTGAAGTATCTGACGATATTTAATGATTTAATTAATCTGATTTAGGCATTACATGCCTTGAAATGTGCGATTACATTTTAGCACCAGGGACCTATACAAACAAACTGTGTTTGTATAGGTCCCTGCATTCCTTAAGGTATTGTATTTCACACAAAAACTTGCAAAAACAAAATTGACACATAATATCTGAGTCACTTTGCAATATAATTGACACATGCAACATAAAACCAGGAGTTATGACCGACCACTCGCTAGTTGAACTAAAACTGCATCAAATACAACCTGAAAGAGACACAGGGTACTTTAAACTTAATAATAGCATCTTATTAGATACACAATATCAAACACAAACAAAAAAAGAAATAATCAATACAGTTAAAAATAACAGAGATGCAAACCCAAACAAATTATGGGAAATAATTAAAGGTAATATACGTAGCACAACAATAAGATACACATCATTTAAACAAAAAGAAACACACAAAGAAACCATTAAAGTCATTGAAACTTTTGAAAAACAGTTGCATGAAACAACCACAAATGATCCCACCACCATTGAAAATGAAATTGCTTAAAAAAACAAATATTAGAAGGAATCTATCATACACACCTCAATGTCATAATACTTCGAGCACGGGCACAACATGTTGAACACAATGAAAAAAATACAAAATACTTTGCAAACATTGAAAAACGTAGAAGCGAACAAAAAACTATACACAAACTAGTAGTCGATGGCAAAGACATAACAAACAGAAATCCAATACTAGAAGAACAGCGTCTTTATTCGAAGCCCTTTATAAACGAAAGAATGTCGAAAATAACACCCCTTTTAGAAATACTTTAAATGAAGCGGAACAAGAATTATGTGACGGATTACTAACCGAATATGAATGTGGATTAGCTCTTGAAGAAATGCAAAGCAATAAAAGTCCGGGATCTGATGGCATCACTATCAAGTTTTATAAAATATTTTGGAACGATATTAAAACGCATTTAACTAATTCGCTAAATTATTCATTTAACAACGGAAGTTTAACCACACGTCAAAAACAAAGTATAATATCACTCATTCCAAAACCCGGAAAAAAACTTAGAATCCTTGTCAAACTGGCGCCCGATTAGTCTACTAAACAAAGATTATAAAATAGCAACAAAAAGTATAGCAAACAGAATTAAAAAAGTATTTCCATCAATCATTTCAAGATCTCAATCCGGCTTCATAAAAGGACGTTACATTGGTGAAAACGTTCGCCTTATACAAGAATGCATAGACTATTTCAACAATTCAAATAAATCCGAGCTAATGTTCTTTGCAGGCTTTGAAAAGGCATTCGATTCACTTGATCATTCGTTTATGTTCGCCTGCTTAGAAAATTTGAACTTTGGTGAAAGTCTCATTAAATGGGTTGAACTGTTCTATACCGACATAAATAGTATAATTACTAACAATGGTTTCATCTCAAACAGCTTTAACATTGATCGAGGAGTTCGACAAGGGTGTCCACTCTCATCATCACTATTTGTTATATGCATCGAGTATCTATCACATCATATCCAATCAAATACACATATAAATGGCATATCACTAGAAAATAACGAAGAAATCAAACAGACCCTATTTTCTGATGATGCAACTTATTTCTTAAATGTCAATGACGAGTCTTTCCATAACCTAATAGAGTTGTTAACCCTTTTCGGAATAACATCAGGTCTTAAACTAAACAAAAGTAAATGTACTGTGCTAAGAGTAGGTAAATTAAAACAAAGTCATGTCCATTATAAAAAAGAAATGAAATTGAATTGGACATCAGATGAAGCTACCACGTTAGGAATTACATTTACAAATAATGAAAATGATACAATTCTAAAAAACATACTGCGTAAATTACAGAATTTTAAAAACTGCTTAAAACAATGGCAACACCGACAACGTACACTAATCGGAGAAATACAGTTTTACAAACGTTTGCACTTCCTAAATTAAACTATGTACTAACAGTTCTCCCAAATCCACCAAATGATATTATTAACGATATAAAAATCGACAATATTTGATTTCATATGGGACGGTAAACAAGATAAAATTAAACGAACTCAGTTATTTCAATCCGTAGAAAATGGAGGTATCCAATTAAAGCGGGTATATACGATTTAGTCAAATATTTATGAATTTATATAAACTGTGTAAAAAACTTATTATATATATATTTCAATATAAATTAACATAAAAGTTAAGAAGAACATGTGTCAAAAAATGCGAAATAAGCCAGATATTTAATTCTGAAATTGAAAACGGCTGTACAGCCGAATTCGCCAGCATGTATACCATACATGTACGATGTGCATCTAAACTTAGTTTAACGGTTTATTTGAAATTCTGCAACGGTATCTATTCATACGACACACGAACACTATCTCCGATCCTAATACAAAGACGAATGCTTCGGTTATTGTAGGAAAATATGTACGTCACTATCGGCTCGGGGCACTAATTTGTCTTTGCTGCATTTTATGAAATTCGGCTTTAATGTATAATTTTTCTTGCCTATTTTGTGTTATTGTAACATATTTTATCAATATATTACAATTAAACACATATAAAAAATCGTATATACCCGCTTTAACGAACATTGACGCATTCTTGAATGCAATAAAATGCAGCTGGGTAAAAAGATACTTAGATAATACCAATACGAGTAAATGGAAACTATTCTACCAGAAAAAATAGAAAAAATATGGTGATTCCTTAATTTTTGAATGTAACATCAGCAATAATATCTTACATAAAATTGAAAACGAAAACATTTTTATATCTAATGTTCTATCAGCATGGAGTAATGTTACTCATAATCTAGAAATCCAAACCAATAATAAAATCATTTATGGAACAATAAAGACATAACTTCAAACAATAAGACTTTTTTCTATGAACATTGGTTTGAACAAAACATTAAATATGGCGACCAATTATACGATTACAGAATTTAAGACTTCTATTCTTTTGATAATATATGCTACATATACAGAATACCTTCAAGTAATTTCCGGATGTACTACACATTAATAAAAAACATACCCATGCATATTTAATATATAACGAATACGAATAACACACCATGCTCTCAAACAACATTCGTAGAAAACATACTTACAAGAAAAAACAAAACAAACAAAATATTTTACATGTTACAAATTAAAAAACCTGTAGAAATCTCCAAAACTCAAAATAAATGGCAAAGCCTTTTTCGAGAACATAAACTTAATTGGAAAGACATATTTATCATGCCATATAAAGCAACTATCGATAGCACACTGAACAATTTTCAATATAAATACATCCATAGAATAATAGCAACAAATAAATTTCTTTTTAAATGCAACCTATCCAACACAAATTTATGTGATATATGCTGCGAACATATTGAAACAATAAAACACTTTTTCTGGGAGTGTAAACATATTCAAACTCTATGGAACCAACTGGCAACATTTCTTGAGAAACAACAAATAAAAGTCAAACTGTCACTCTTAAATATAAGTTTCGGTTTAAATACCTGCATAATACCAGAAATTAATAACACTGTGAACTACATTATTATACTAATGAAATATTTCATATTCAGCATGAAGAACAAAAAACTAATACCCAATTTTACTGTTTTATAAACTATTTAAAGCTAAAAATCCAAATCGAAAAAGAAATAAACCTCAACAACGATACACTTAATATTTTTGAACAAAAATGGAAACACATTAAAATCTCATAACCCAGTCCAGTTGTCTTACATCCCACCTTACGCAATTATTCTTATTACCATATTAAAAAACATATATCACTAACAAGTTTAAAAAACCCTGTAAATACTAGCATATCATGTATTATATGTTGGCATTACTACTGTTGTATAATATAACTTTGTTCTTGACCATGCATATATATACATTGTATATTTTACATTAAATAAAAAAAAAAAAAATTGACATAGAAAACATGCATAAATCTACATCAGTTTTTCGAAAACATACCGGGGAATCGTGTACAAAACATACCGAGGAATCGTGTACAAAACATACCGGGGACTCGTGTACAAAACATACCGAGTAATCGTGTACAAAACATACCGGGGAATCGTGTACAAAACATACCGAGGAATCGTGTACAAAACATACCGAGTAATCGTGTACACAAGTGTTGCTGTGGTGTATATGTTTAATGATGCTGTTGTATAAATGACATATCTGCGAAATGACTGTTACTCAGAGACATTAGTGTAATATATAACATTTATATTGTGTAGTGCTTTTGTCAATAAATGTTGAATAGCCAGGCCATATTACGTGTATAAATGTTCTTTTCTCCATATTGCTGTTAAACATATGTAAATTAGTTGTCTTTACTTGATAAGAAACAGATTTTTGACAGAAGTGAATATTTTTGGGAAAAAAAATAAATGTACGGATGTCTTCAAAAGTGCAACCAGTTACGAGTCGTTGTTTTAAAGTGCATTAAAATATATGACATTGTAAAAATATGTTGTTTAAATGTCTTAATTAAAAACATTTTATTATATACTTAGCTAAAACTATTCTTTACCAGTTTAGTTGTGTACTTTAGTTCAAAATTAAATATCAAATATCAAAACAAATAGCGTAATAATTGAAAAACCATTTACGAGACAGTAATATAATTTAAGAACAAATACACGTACTAGTATTACTACTAGGAATAATTATGTTAAGGACTTAGAGGAGGGTTATATTTAAATGAAAATATAACTTTTATTACAATGAGATGATTTGTTTCGCCATTTTTACGATTTGATCGAATCTGTAAACCATATACGAGCCACCAGTTTCGAGTCACGAAACATAGCAAAAATGTATTTTACTCATTATTTACAGTCAATACAATATTTTCGGATAAATAACGTCATATTTGAGTAATATATGACGTAAGAACATAAGATCGACCATTGTCTTGAACGTAGTTTCCAAAATAGAAAAAATGACGCAGGTTTTTTTTATTATGTTTTAATGTGATTTTCATATTTATATCTGGATTATATTTGATATTTTTGTATTTAAACACATTATATGAAAAAAAGATAAAGAAACATGAAATATTTAATAATGTTTATTAAATAATTGCCTATTATATCTTGTGTCCCGTAAATGGTAATGTTGTCCAGTAACTGGTTAAGTTTTAATGCAATTATACTGTATATTGAACGTTTACAACAGATTTTTTCATGTTGACATGTACATGCAATGAATATTATATGATAATACAATACAATTTTTCAATTATCATGTTACAAATTGACGTATTTATAGCAATAATAAGAAAAATGTAAATTACATACTATTTCTTTTACTGGTTTAATTAAGACTCGAATGTTTAGTTAACTGTCACAGATGTACTCATAAAAAAATGGATTTTAGTCACATATATACAATTGATTCCTAAAATAAACGAACATAACAAATAGTTAAAACTTTATTTTTCTCTAAAAATATTGTGTTAATGTCGTACTTAAGGCGGATCGAGTGATACAGCGTTAGAATCTGTTATATACGAACATACACTGTTCAACAATCAACGGGAGGAGTAAAGACGCGTTTGTATTACAACTCGTACTCTTTCTCGTAAGTCATGCAACAGCAAACTTTGAAATAGAATAGAACTAGTATTTTATAATAACCTTCAAAACCTATGTTAATATAAATCAAAGTACTCACAGTACTGGTGTGACGATGCTTCTGAAGAGGATTGATATAAAAGCTTCTATTTAAGTGTATCTACATCACCACAATTGTGTATGTGGGTACGAAAATTTTGGGTAGGAAAAAAATGGGTACGAACATTTTGGGTACACAAAGTATGCCAAACACAAATTTAGTACGTAAAAAGATTTGGTTACGAAACAAATTTGGGTAAGAAAAAAATTGGATACGAAAAAAAATTTGGTTTCGAGCAAAAATGTGGGTACGAAAAAAAAATTTGGTACGAAAAAAATTGGGTACGAAAAATGTAGGGTACGAAAAAAAAATTGGGGGTACGGGGAAGTAGTACCCGTGGGGAACTTGATCCATTCAGCGAAACTGGGAGGCGGGTTATATTCTCGATCAAATATAACAAGAAATATCTTTAAAAAGGTATTCGACATGTATTTCCTGTACTACTTATATTAAAAAACTGTCTGTTACAGTAAAACGTGTGTGGGTTATAACATTACGTTTAAGCATATAAATTCAAAAATTGACAAGCTCTTTAATTACACCATGCTCTTTAATTTCACATGTATATCATACCAAACTTTATATTTCGTTGTTTCTTTTCCTCAGTTAATGATGCTATGTGTACGGACGTAATTTCACAATCCCATTTGCATGAACATATACTTTTTCTCTTTTGATTATTTTTCTTTTTCTCTAATGCAATAAGCTTAGGCATGTTTGTTCGTTAAGTACGGCAATAATTTCATGATAATTCCCGATCGAAAGTGGATATGAGCACATAGTCGTAAGAGCACTTGAATACGTGAGTTCGCCCATAAACACATGGTAAGGTTAACTAAATCCCTGCGATATGACCTAATATGTGTTTAAAACAGCAAACAATATTCAACAAACGAATGATTGGTCAAACATAGTATGTGCACTGATGTGGCTCTGTAATTTATGTTTTAAAAGTTTATTACATATGCAAGAAAAGCACGCAGAAGAGCGAGTATCACAGATATGATATGGCTATTGTGCTGTTTATATACCATAGTCGCTACAACGTTTACAAATGGCAGGTTCGAAATAATTCGTTTTCTTTACACTCATGATCGCGTTGAAAGTTAATTATACACGTTTTAATTCGCAATTTATTTACTGAATCACGACAAATGTCCAATACAATACAGAAAATGTATAGTTGCTTCATTGATCTATAAACATATAATGGATTGAATATAACTGATTTAAAATTAACGTTTTCAAACTATTATAAAATCTTTTTCCAGAATATGCTGTCCTATTTATAGCTGAGCTTTCTATACCTTTATCAATGATAATCAGCGAGGTATGCCGATTAGAAAAATCGAGCTATCTCAATCGGACTGGCTCGGTCTTTTACATAGGTTGCCATTGTCAAGAATTTTTTCATGATATGATAATTTCGCAGCATCGTCAAAAAGCTTAAACAACGTGGAAAACCTTGTACGAAATATTCTAAGCATGTTAGAAAACAAAAAATGTTGTATTTATTTGTTTGGTTGTCATCTTGAATAGCAAACGCGTCAAAATAAAGTTCAGACGATGTACATTTTCATTGTTTATTGTGTCTGAATGTTTGAGAAAACTACAAAAGTCTCAGTAAAACGACAATTACCAGAGTACATACGGAAACTAAGCGGGTACTTTGCGCATAGTTATCATTAATTTAGATGTTATAAAATATGAGAATACCTTGATTTTCGTCATTAAGCGAGAGCTTTTTCCGCCATGATGTGCGTACGATGTACTTTTGTGATCACGTGATTCCCCGCAGTGTGAATAAGAGGAAAACACATTTCAAATATGCCACTAAAAATGTCACGTATGAAAGAAAAATATATAAAAAATTAATATGATGTTATTATTTTTGCTAATGATGCGGAGGGGGGGGATGAGTAGATGAACTTTTGATAATTATTACGAACTGGAGAACGATATAGATATGGGTGGTTATGAAATCGGGCGATAATTGTGAACAATTACAGCAATTGCGATGGCGATTGCAACGATCATATTGATGATGACGATAACGATTCAAAGCATGAATACCCGTCTTTAGTCCCAATGGATCCCAGCTTCCGGTCGAGGGAGCAGTAATGCAGGGACTATTTTATATAAACTAATTCATCATTAAGTATCGTGTTAAATTATCCACTGACAAACTTGTTTACATGTTTGCGAGTGCTTCTCACTTCGATCGCGATGCCTTTTTTGCTATATAGCGTCTCAGCGATCAATCGGGATTCCTCGGACAATGCCGCCATAACGGCGATCGTCTCTCGGGTGAATTTGGTGCAAGGATATGTCTAACGCCTCTAGACGGAAGATATTACACAGAAAATATAGTTCAGGTTACACACCACTAAATTTGCACTAAATTAACCGGTAATATAGTTATAAAAGGACCAATATCTCTGAGGGGGAGTATAATAGAATATTTATTTCTGTTATTATTAAACACTAGTTTAAATCTTTTAGAAAGCCAATTAGTTGTTTGTTGAAGTGCAAACAACAACATTACTCAAAATTAGAAAAAACAGTATTTTTTAAATTACAATAATTACAACATTGCGGATGTTCTGCCACAGTGTAACAATGTTCAGTTTGGTAATATTAATTTATTAAGGCATAACTTTTCCCTTGGAGATGAACTCAATTCAGAATGGCCTCTCAAAATGAGAAATACTGTATTGGAAATGTTTAAATTCAGCAGTGGTGTTGTTTAAATATATATTATTTTTCTTAAAAAAAAAAATAAGATACATATCACGAACATGCCCGAGGTTTTGGACCGGTACTATTTAGCTGGGCCACCAAAACACTAAATATGGTCGACCGTTCAGGCAACAATTGTAAAAAGTTAGTTTCCAACCCTGACTGCAATTACTGATATGAAGTAATTTAACTGTAATATGTCTGGCAACATACTGTTCTAAATAAAAATATAGAGAATACTAGGTTAGCGTTGAATACAGAGAAGTTTATGTTGCGAGACTTAGAACGCCGGGAGCGCGAGTCTTGTCAAGTGCTTTCGGTGTTCGAGCCGAGCAACATAAACTTCTCTGTATTCAACGCTAATCCTAGTATTGTATTTATCCCATTTGATATTTTTCAACGTGACATTTAACATTAATGGATCTAATAACCGTAAAGCGCTTTAAATGTAACGAATGTTACCATGCGTAGTGATATAAATGTATTTGTTCTGGTACGCAAAATAGTCTTAAAAAATTTAACACACAAACTGTAAACCAAGTAAAAATATCACCATATGCCTCGATTTAATTTAACGCAGTATGCGAATTGTAACTCATTACGACCAAGAAAAGAAGATTTTACTTCACTATAATTCATTTTATTTTGAAAGAAAACGATCAAAATCCAATACGGCGGCGATTGCTCCTGACATAATGATGTCGATGTCAACATACATACACACCATCGACGACCTTGACAATTTCGACGAGAAAACAGACAATTGCAACGACTGACACTTTATTTGACTTAATGTATAGGGTTATACGTTTTCCGATTTCGGACGACGAATTTAAGGACGCGCAGAACGTGTTTTTTTTATATAATGTTATGTGTATCCCGTGTGTGATCCGATGCATCAATGGCGCCCATGTTAAAATCATTTCCCCGAGAACAGGGAACGACAAAAGTACAAACAAAAAAGTAACGCGTTCGAACTAGTATTTTACCTTTAATTATCCTTTAAAATCCATCTAATAATCCATTTAACTCAATAATTGACGATTTTGCATCTAGGGTCTTTAATAATTATTTTAGCATAGTTAAATAAAGACCCTTATGCCATCATATTACTATATTCAAATGAGTTTATGAACTCAATAAACTTTCTTCTTCGTCACACGCAACGTCATGTAGCCTACTCTATGTACATTACTGCTGTTAAATGAACCGGAGCAGTTTATCAAATAATAGCCGTTGGTAAACTCGGTTGCATTTGCAGATTTCTGCATACAAACCTAATTATGTTTAAACTTGCACAATGTTTTATTTATCTATGGTAAATGCCCTTATTGTAGACGAAAATAATTTAATATATATAAATACACAAAGAATGGAAAACATTCCATTACACAACAAATAACTGAGTGGATAATACCCGTGTACAAAATGGAACATTCCGATTTCCAGTGTGGTGCTATTTTTACCATCTTATACTTTACACATCTCTATGCCTGACGTGAATTATATCGGAAAGCAAATAGTCTATTGCAGATTATATATGAATTGTGCGATATTTGCATGGCTTTTTGTACATTGTTAAATGTCAAAAGTATATGCATGGATTATAAACAATGCACATTACACGAAATAAGGAAAATGTGATAAATTAACAATTCAAATATGTCGATATACAGTACATGTAGGTTCGTACATGTACATGTCGCGTTAATAATAAATCGTCAAAAAAAAATTGGGGAAAATGACGCAAGAAGTATGTCATTTTATGACGTCATCAATCAGCTGATTCATTATACGGATGGCGAAAAATAATGCCATATGACTAGATTTAAAGGTTGAAGGTCGTATAATTTTGAAGCTCAAGTTTTCTCGACTTTATTTTTTATGAAAAATCATTCAGTGGTAAAGTAAAAAGTAGTCCGTTCACGCGACTGGTATATCCCACAAGGTGTAATACAGGCTAGTATATTCCATAAGGTGTTATACCGTCAATGTCGCATTGAAAATGGGATTAAATAAAAAAAACACTTATATCCATATCAGTGTTAAGGCATTGCGAAATGGATATGAGTGTGACAAGTAACAAGAACCATACACATTTACATCACAGAACATCTTTGATCTACAATTACTGGATATATATGTTGAAATATAATATAAAGAGAGCAATACAAAAGAATATACAAATGCAGTAATAAAGACAAAACAACCAGGTTATAATGTGTAAGATCTATGCAGTTGTTGGCAATAAGAGAACAATTACCATTCTAAACTTTGAATTTTGAAAGTGTTAATACATGTATGTAAATCAGAACAAAACTTTCCAGGTCACTTTGAGCTATATAAGTGCCCAAAGTTTACACTCAGTAAATTTGTAAAACAATATTATAGGTGCTAACAAAAATTACATATTAAAAGTCCTTGCAAGATCACATATCACCAGCAAGTATCTGAATGAACCTGTTGGTGGATATAATGGATCAGCCCTGTTTTAGCCTTACGTGTAAATTGAATATTCCAATATTATGGAGACACCAATAACACATATAAACCAATTAAGAATACGGTTGTTGTTATGCCCCCGGTGGGGTGGCATATAGTTTTTAAACTGTCCGTCAGTCCGTCTCTCTGTCAGTCTGTCCTTCCGTCCGAAAACTTTAACATTGCCCATTACTTTTGCAATATTGAAGATAGCAACTTGATATTTGACATGCATGTGTATCTCATGGAGCTGCACATTTTTTAGTGGTGAAAGGTCAAGGTCATCCTAGAAGGTCAGGATTGGCATATTGACCGGTCAATTGAGTATTAAGTGGGCCGGCAGTCAATTCCCGGTTAAAACCGGTCAATACTAGTCATTACTGGTCAATTGAAAATTATAGCATTTAAACATCACAAATGGAAACGTTTAGCTATTCTATATTAAATCAATGATTATGCTGTAATTCATACACTTTTTTGAGTTATTTATTGTAAAAAAAATCTTCAAAGCTGTAAAAAATACATCTTTATTATTAACGGCCTCAAATACATAAGGACTAAGGCAATAACTTTATCTCAGTGTATCACATCTGTTACTAAAGTATTATAACTCGTGTAGTAACCATAGTATTGATAAGCAGATGAACAAAAAGAACCCTTGTGTTTTCTAGGGTTACAAATCTGTCCCCTAAGCCTTAATTGGTAATAAAAAGCATGCAGTGTTATGTCTCTGATATTGACAATGAAGCAAATATGCCCTTATGCTATTTCGTATCACTCAAACAAAAGGAGATAACTTGCTATTAATTTAATAGTTACTTCTTACTTGTCTTTTTTCAGAGTATTAAGATGTGGTTTTTTTCCTTTCATATTTGAAAGTTCAATTGGTCTTCAAATGAATAAGCAATCAAAGTTCTTGATTTTGACAACAAAAAATGTTTTCCAATTGTGGTTCTACTCTAGACTCTTAATCTTTTTAATTAGTTTTTCTTTTTATAATTATTAATTATTATGTTTTTTTATTGATATATCAATGAAATATTTTTTTCACTATTTTGTTTAAAAAGAATTATCTGAACATTCATTAAAATTTAAAAAAAATGTTCAATCAACCACAAAAATCATATTTACAAACTTTGACTAGTTTGCAAAATTTTCAGAGATTGACCTACAAATTGCATTCACAGGTATAAAATAGTGGGTATTAATAGCTTAAGACATTATTGGCATCATGTCTGTTTAATTTACATTATCAATAATGTTTGATTAAGGATGGAATAATAATCCAAATTGGGGGGGGGGGGGGGGGGTAAAGTTCAATCGACCAGTATTGACAAGTAATGACCGCTTCGGGAGTATTGACCTTTGCGGTTTTAACCGGTTAAAACCGCCGGTTAAAACCGGGTGCGGTCTATTTGGCCAACCCTGTTCAAGGTCAAAGGTCAAATTTATGGCTTCAAAGCGGCGCAATAGGGGGCATTGCGTTTTTGACAAACACATCTCTTTATTTTTAAATGACAAAACACAGACATTGTTGGAATTTTCCTCATTTTATGCATTGTGAATACATTTAAAAATTCAATTTTCTACACTATGAAACAATTTTTTTAAGCACCAACAAATGCTCCTCCATCCCATATGCACACTAAACAAAAAATCATTTTTTTTAAGAATGTTATATAATCGAATTATCGAGGCATTACATTAATAAATATTATAGCTAAAATTTTCTCTATAACATTGCGCAATCGAATAAATTCTTGGTGCGAGAATGAGAATACTTATAACACATCGCAATTCGGATTTAGAGATAATCGGAGTACAATCGATTGCATTTTTATTTTATACACGAAGCTTTATGGGTTAAATTAGTTCAGACAGGAATAAGCTGTAAAATGCTAAATATGATCAAGTCAAGTTATCAAAAAGTTAAATCATGTGTAAAAAACCATAACGATATGTCCTATTCGGAGCTTTTTGATGTTACGTTAGGAGTTAAACAGGGTGAACCATTATCACCTTTATTATTTATTTTATTCATAAATGACATCAACGATTGTATTGATATTAATAATTTAACTGAAAAAGATATACGCTTATTATCGATATTTATGTTGCTATTTGCTGATGATATTGCATTATTTACCACAAATCCAGAAAGTCTGCAATTGCAATTCAATTCTATCTATCAATATTCGTGTAAATGGGGATTAAAAATAATTACCAACAAAACTAAAATTTGCATTTTTGAAAAAAGGTAAAGTAATTTTTCGTATAGCTGGACTATTAACCAGCAGGCTATTGAGACGGTTGATGAATTTTGCTACCTGGGCCTAAAACTACACTACACTGGTAACATATCAAGAGCAATGAAGACATTGAATGAACAAGCCTTAAAAGCTTATAATCATTTGTCGTCCATTTTTAGTAAAGTGAAGCTAAATACTAAAACAAAACTTTCTCTATTTGACTCCCTAGTGGCTCCAATTATTTTATATGCATCTGAAATTTGGGGAATTTACAACATTGACGAAGTCGATAAACTTCAATTTAAATTCTGTAAATCTATTCTTGGTGTGCGCTCACAGACTTCTAATGCCGCTGTTTTAGGCGAACTAGGCCGATTTCCTCTCTCTATTATATGCAAACAGCGTGCCCTTAGTTATTAGATTAAAATTAAGAAAAACCCCGAATCCCTCATGCACACTGTTTATAACGAACAATGCAACCTATACAATGATCTAATTAGAAACAATAATAGTAACAGTACAACCCTGTGGTGTGCATTTGTTAAACGACAATTACAACAACTAGGAAACGGAATGTTTTTCAATAATTTAAATAATTATGTTAATCATTCTCATGAAATTAACCAGAGATTAAACGATCAATATATCCAAAATTGGCACGATACAATTTATAACCAACCGAAATTAGAGTACTATAGAATGTTTTAGACTGAATTCGCCTATGAAAAATATTTAGACTGCATTAATAATAAAAATCATAAACAACAATTATCAAGATTTAAACTTAGCGCCCATAAATTAGAAATAGAGACGGGTAGATATAACAACATTCCCAGAGATGAACGCAAATGTAAACTTTGTAATTTAAACACTGTTGAGTCCAAATATCACTTCTTTCTAACTTGCCCAATATATTAAGATCTACGAACAAAGTATTCTATCCGAACAAACTGGCCAAATCTTGCAAAATTTAAAAATATACTATCTTGTCAAAATACTCAAGTCATTAACAATGTTGCCAGATTCCTTAACGACGCCATGAAACTCCGTGAGGAAAAATTAGAAGTATTTGCTGCTTCTCATTAAATATTGTATTAAACCCTTACAATATTGTATATGTCCTTTTTGTTTACTATTAGTTGTTTTCAATATACACACGTTTGTACATGATGACTGAAATGTTTCATTGTAGTATACGTTTATTTACTTGTATTTGTAATGTATTGATGCACTTTGACTATATTGTGTTTATTTGTTTGTAAATGGTCAAAGGCGTTTTGCCGATTTTCCAATAAAAAACTAAAAACTTATAATGGGCAAAAGTCAGGGGAAATATTGTCAAAATGCCCTTTAACAACTCTTGTGACATGCGGCTGTAGTCTATTTTCTCAGTATTTTTTTACTGCGAAATACATAATGTCATCATCATAATGTCCTCATCATCATAAATGTATAGCTTAGAATTTTTTGTATACTATATACATATGTTATGAGGTCTTATTTATTTAAAATAATCTGGATATTTATGAACAAAAACACCATCTCCCTATAAAGAGAGAAGGCATTTGTTCACCAGTAACATTATTTTCAGTAAATTGCAAGCACCAAACAATGAATGAAAAATTCAGTCCCTCAGTCATCGAGTTTTTTTAAGAGTTCAACTTTGATTAGGTAATAATGCATCAATGTTGATTCTAACGAAAAAAGAGTAGTCATTTATGCCTAAACAGTTCTGCTTTGCAGAAGCAAGGACGTCAAGCACAAGCTTTACAACATTTATAGTTTTAGTTACTTAAATGAATGTCCATTCTAAGTTTTCTGTCGTATTTTCTCTCAAAGTATACATGTTTCTTGCATAATTGAATGTTCATGTACATGCATCACAATGTATATTGAAACTATTTTTCACAGTTAATAGGTTAATTTTGGGATATAGTAAAGCAAATATTGCCATTTGTCTCAAAATGAATCATCCTTTGAAGCCCCCGCTGAGAATCAAACTCAGACCTCTTTCCTCTGGTAAGGAAAGTATTCTATCTCAAAATACAAGGGCATGTAAGAGGAAAACTAGCAATTGTAAATGGACCTTTTCACATATTTACTCAGATATGTATTAAAGTTTGTTATTAAATGCTTTAAATCATTAAGTAAACTTTGGAACTATATACATCAAGAAAAAAAAAACAAGAATACAATTTAAAAAAAAAAGAGAAAGGAAGTCTTCCTTAACTGGGCTCGATCCACTGACCCTTGGAGTAAAAGTTAAGCGCTTAAACCAATGGACCATCAGTACTCCCATAGTCAGTGATTTATTTTATACTTTATATAAGCAAGCCTTGTAATGTCATAAAGTCAAACTATAACAAAAGAACTCTCCAAATTATTTTTGTCATTAAATGCTATATTGATAAATCTAAACATTGGATCTAATAAGCTCCCATAAAAAAACAAGAATAAAATAAAATAAAAACTCAACTGGGCTTGAACCATTGACCCCTGGAGTAAAAGTCTACCGCTTAGACCACTCGGCCACCCATGCTCATACAATTAGTGCGTTCAGTTACAGCGAACGTTCGTTTCCGATACGGTCTTATTGAACGATAAGTTCGGCGCGAACGTTTCAAGATGGCGGCTCCCAGAAAATTGATTGCGATTTTGATGGCGTAATAACACATAAAGTACTTAACCAACAGATATTTCAAAAATAATAAAACCTATAATAATTTGATTATATTTATAAGTGGTGTGGATGCGATAGTGTTATTTTTCATTATCGATCATTTCAATAGCGATCGAAATTTAGTGTAAGAGGTTGATTGAATCAGTTATAATATAAAGCCCTAAACTAGCGCAATACATTACAATCTTCAAATGTAGTTGCAATTTTCTTTTACATTGAATGAATTTTCGTTTCGTTTACATTTAATGAAAATATTAATAAATTTTAGCATTCGAATGGTAAAAACACCTGCATATTTTGCGAATTGAACTGTCTTTGAATGTACATGTATATTGAAAACTCTTTTGTAGTGATAATGAGCGATACAAATCTGGCATTTTATTATACCATAAATCTATACATTTATTTTACTCAAGTATTTTATATCCATATTATGATCAAACGCGATTGCTTGTTTTCACGATGATGTTTCGAAAACTGCAGTAACGCACGATCTTTACATGTTATTATATCGGTATACATTTGCAGGAACCCGTTTAATACGATAATTGTGTAGCAGTAAATTTGTACAATATTTTAAATGTATTGTCATTATAAAACACTTAAGTGTTATGTTTAAACTGGCTTATATATATACTTAATAGTTTCTGTTAATCAATTTCGGACAAATGTACGCCTATTTTTTAAATATGTTCAAATATTTTATCAAAGCAACTGTTAAGTTTTTGGCTTAATATGCCAAGAGATGACACGGAGGTATCATAAATTGTGCTTAATGACCAGACACATGTGGTTAATGACCCCCATACTGAGTAATACAAATATAGATCCCTGGGTTTATGACACCCTTTTTTTAGTAATTGTCTGGACAGTTTCCAATCATATTGAGATAATCGGTTTGTGATGAACAAAGAGGCAATTAAACGATGGATGGTTAAAAATGCTGAAATAAGGAGTGTCAAAATTGGTGTAAACAATTGTGTTCATTCATTGGATTCTATGAAAAAGAAGAAAAAGAAGAAAGACGCCTGTTCTTTTATTTTTCATCATTTCCCGTTTCAAATTAATAGCTTTTAATCTAGTACTCGACTTTAATTTTTTTCAATATCTTTTAGAAATTTCCCGTATGGTTTCGACTTATATTTTTAAATTATAATGTTAATAAAGTTCTAAGAAAACCTAAGATTAAACTTGACCTACGTCAAGTGTATTTTAAACGAGAAAACCGCGCTCATATTTGTAAATTGAACACATTTACCGTTCGTACCCTGTTTTATTCTAATATAACAAACGTCAAATTGATACTGGCAGTTATGTAACAGCTATTGCACATAACTTTCAAACTTGGCCTGAATGTATCTGCTAAATTAGATATGCCACATTTGCCACGTACTTGACATTACTGTTCTCTCCACTATACTAGAAACATTATGTAGATGCGAGCGAAGAAAGATTCGGATTTGGGTTCTTTCCTATATTTTGGAATGGTAATGACTTATAATTAAGGTCTCTTTTATCAATTCATTAATAATGTGCTCTCCATGAAGTATTAAATTAAGTAACACTAGTCTACAAAAATAATAACAATACTACTACCACTACTACTACTACTACTACTACTACTACTACTACTACTACTACTACTACTACTACTACTACCACTACTACTACTACTACTACTACTACTACTACTACTACTACTACTACTACTACTACTACTACTACTACTACTACCTACTACTTCTACTACTACTACTACTACTACTACTACTACTACTACTACTACTACTACTACTACTACTACTACTACTAATAATAACAATAATAAATACATTAATAAATACATTACTGTTATTATTATTGATATTGATATTTTGTTATTATCATGATTGTGATAATGAATGATGGAGATCTTCAATATCATCATCATCAGCAGCAGCAGCAGCAGCAGCATCATCATCATCATCATCAGCATCATCATCATCATCATCATCATCATCATCATCATCATCATCATCATCATCATCATCATCATCATCATCATCATCATTCATTATCACAATCATGATAATAACAAAATCAATAATAGTTATGAATCAATCAATTTATTGTTTGTGTTCTTCCTTATTTGTGTTCATTCATTGGATTCTATTTAATCTGAAATAATTTCAATTTCTGAGTATTTTGTTGTTCTTTAAAATGGTCCCGAATATGATTGAAACCTTATCACGATGCGGATCATCAAACGCAAACAATAGCAGAATATGGCCGCAGTGTTGACGGCCAAAATTTGAGGATGCGCAACGTAGCGTCCTTATCGGAATCCCCAAAACCTCCTATACACTTTGTTTATTGATCAATTCATTTTATGTACTACAAAAAAGGAAAAATATCGAAGTTACACTGAACAAATACAACATATTTATTTGTCCGCCATCTCGGTTTCGCTAGTTAACTATAGCGAACTACCTCCCGAGACGGTTCGCTTCGGTTCGCGAACGTTCGCGGCGAACCGAGCGTTCAATAGCGAACGTTCGCGACCGTTCGCGAACTATAGCGAACGTTCGCTGTAACTGAACGCACTAAATGAGTGATGTATTTTATACTTTATGTAAGCAATCCTCGTTATGTCATAAGATATAACGAAAACAGTCGATTTAAATTAAATCAATGTCAATACTGGCATCTTTAAATTGTAACAAGTTTGTAGGTATGTTGTGGGAATTCACAGATCTACACTTATTATTATTTAAAGAATGTAATCTTGAAACAGACGATCTACAAAAAAGACATTTTCATTTTTCTTCTTTACGTCGGTTTTGAACCGTGGGGGCCGCCATCTTGTTTTCAAAAGTAGTTCCAAATCCAATATGACGGCCGCCTTCGTACATCAGAGAGCAGGTGTGTTGTAGCCCACTGTCCGAAGCATTCAAATTGCTCAGCGATTTGTTCGCAAGCCTGCAAGCGCTTTCCAGAATAGAAATAGAGCAGGAACAGGGAACACCGTGAAACATGCAGGCCTTGGTTAGGCTGGGAAGACAGGCCACGTGATTTACGTTTACACCATAGTAATGATAATTGAATAATGCGCAAGATAAGTAACTTTATTACTCCGTTTAAGGGACATATAGGCTATTAAATTTTACATCCTACTTTGAAAAACAGCATAATCGTCGCTTTGCTATCACGCGTGTAGTGAAAACATTTTAGTTTAGACATTTACACTATGTAATGCCTATGCTAATGCAAGTGCTTAGTATAAATACTTAATACGCTTTTCAAACCGTTTTTTTATGCAAAGCAGGTCTAACAAGCCCCTTAAGTTCGATTAATTAAGATGCCGAATAACTATTCAACAATAGCTAGAGGGAGATTCAAAATGAAAGTGACACCTGAAAATTACGTAAAAAATGTTCGTAGTTCTTGAAGTCAAACCCAAAAAGGTTCACAGAGTTCATGTGGGTATTTTTTATGATGATTGCAATGATTGAAATACCAAGCCTTTATCTGTTTACACGACCACAATCGCAAATAAGCAAACCCTCATAATTGAATGCAAACACCACATAATAATAAATATGTCGGCAATTATAAAAATGAATGAGGAATTATGTCGTAAAATTGATGGGCGTCGAAACAACAACACGAATTGTGGTAGGAATCCAAGCAAAAAGCGTAGGTTCAGACAAAAAATTTACTTCGAATAATTTTCAAGAAACAGTTTATTTCCCCGTGTATTCTGTTATAAGACCGCTAAATATCTTAGAAATATGTAGAGATGAATTGATTTTAATTGGAAACAATGTTATTGGTTGTAAATTCTGCATAAACACGGCCCGCAAATTGCTAATTAACTGTTCGTTTCTCATTCTTATCAATAGCTGTTTGGTGCATCCTTTATGAAAGCAATCGACAGTATGTTTAAGGATAGGATTGCAAGATAAGTTATTTGGAGTTAATCACATATATTACAAACATACATACACGTTCGAAAGAATTACATAATTGACATAAAATACTGAAATTAATACTAGAAGGAAATATACGTGTACAACAGTTGAACGATTGGTTTTAATTGAAAATGTTTTAAGTATTGAAAATATTTCCTTTAAATAAAACGAATCAGAAAAACAAATGCCTACGTAACATCGAAACTCTAATGATATGTAAGCTTATTCTGAAACAAATCGTCTCGAAAGATAGAAGAGAATGGTCGCCGAAATATTGCAATAACTAGTAATACATAGACTTAACATTTATACATACATCCGGACATAACATTTATTTTGCGGACCGCCAACTGTTACACAATGGTCGTAAACG
Organism: Dreissena polymorpha; assembly: GCF_020536995.1. NCBI lineage: Eukaryota > Metazoa > Mollusca > Bivalvia > Myida > Dreissenidae > Dreissena > Dreissena polymorpha. The sequence continues at coordinate 83,053,036 of NC_068360.1, forward strand.
TAATTGAAAGATGTCGTCTGGTGGAAATACAAACTCATCTGCAGACCTTGACAGTAAGTGCGATTTCCGTGTGAACAAATCTAACAAGTGCACGTCTGTTTGTCTATCAAATGCATAGAATGCACGTCTGTTTTTTGATGTCTTTTAATTTAGATTTGGCGTGTGGGGGATAGTTTTTGCTACTTCATCCTTCACGACCAGATGATGTTTAACTTGACGTAAAATGTTTATCAATGCAGTTTCACGCCGGGTATGCGGATACTTTGAAAACAGATGACACTTCGATACCAGATAACAACAAAAGTCACGCGCGAGAGTTGAGTTCTTCAGCTTTTTTGCATTTATGTTCTGTTCATTTGGTTTTCAGACACGTAATATTGTTTGGTCGATTAATGGTATAGTACTTCGTATTGCGGAGCAAGAAAGTCGTGAAAAAAAAACAGTGGATTATAAAAAAAGAGATTAAATGTCATCGATAATCGTCATAAATTTGATGATCAGTACGTATTTCAAAAAAAAAAATACTTGGAAATAAATCAAGAACGTGCCAACTAATCGAAATAAAAGATCAATATGTCCATTAATGATACAACATGTCAAACTTTAGTTGAATAACGTATTTGAGGAAATTCAAATGTTTTAAGAGTCGGATGCCAAATTTTCATGGACACTTCTTTTACCGATCATGTCAAATACAATGGCACTTCGATTCCAGATAACTCGACACTTTTTACCAGATATAACACACTCTATTTAGTGAATCAGAAATGCAGAATTCGCTGTGGAATACTGCTATAGTAAGCAGGCAATAAATATAAATGTATGTACTGACGTAAATTAAAAACGAATTACCGAAACATGTTCTTATCCCTTTGAAATATGATAATAAAACGGAAAGGGAAGTGTAAAGCTCAATATAAAGGGAGTTTTCCAATCTCTTTTTAATTTTGTAGCTACGCATAAGTATCGTCATTATGATTCGATTCTAATGAGCACCAATGACAAAGGATTTTATTAGGTGTATTGGCCGCTTTAAGACCCCATGCTCCTGCTATAAGTTCAATTGAACACAGTCGTGTTGATCCACATGATCCGTTGTATTTTCAATTCTCTTAATCTCAATTAACAACTTAAAAACAAGTTTATTATTTAGACAATTATTTTCGGTCGTCACTTCAAATATATTACTTCAGAAATAAGCATTTGAATCTTATTTAAAATTTGCACTTATAATATTAATTATATAAATTAACAGTAATAATATTTATCAAATCGAACAACGCCATTGGTTATAGTTTACATGTGTATGTAATAACGTTATGCATAGATTCCCAATGTGTCGGTCTTGACAATGCAAATTGAATCGTACTTCAAAATGTATGAAAAGCCATAATATACATAAATGCATTTCAGATAGAAGATAAAACTCGGTTATCAGAGTGCCCAATTTTTTGAAAGTCTCTGTTATCCGATGTGCCCTATATCGGGAATCAAAGTATCCGCAACTTGAAATGTTTACTGTTCATCCAGTTTATGTTGTTTTCCGACCGAATTTTCTATTTTTTGGGGAAAAATATACCGTTCTTCCGTCATGTTTTTCTTTGCATTAGAAAATGATACATCATTTATAAAGTCGACCATGCGCCTTGTCTAAAAAACTAATCTCTATGATATAACTTTAAAAAAAACTGATGAACTTACCTCTTGCGCGTGGCTTTTGTTGTTATCTGGTATCGAAGTTCCATCTGTTATCAAAGTATCCGCATACTCAGAGTGAGTTTTATAATAATAATAATAATAATAATAATAATAATAATAATAATACGCGAATAAAGGCACGCTGCATACGCAATAGCAGGGTTCAATACATAGAAAACAAATTCCAAAGATATGTTAATAAGCCATCATGGGGTATTTATTGAAATTTTTGGCAGTTATGTTCGTGTTCATCGATAATATTACGTTTTATTTACTAACCATTGGTGTTTGATTTAGTTTGGGTTTCGAATATTTCACATGAAGCTAAATATTTGCGCATCGTGTGGGAAAGAAATCGCGTTCGTATTGAATTTAATCAATTTCAAATTAAGAAAATATGAACATACAAATTGCTAGTATATTAAAAATGGCACATTGGTGATGAATATACAAGGAGAATAATTGACATTGAACTTCTGTGGTGAGTTTAATTGACAATATGACGTTTCCGTTTTTTATGGCAATCTGCCTTATATTCCCAGTTTTGTCTTGATTGTTTTGACCAAATGGCCTCGATATTTTGGCATGTTTAGCATGCTTCTTAACCCTTTTCCCGGACGGCCGTGTTGTACGAATTCATCATCGTTTTCTTGTTCTTGGACATCTTGTCGTTGTGGTAGGCGGTGAACAGCTCACTAAACCGCAGACCAAACTCCACGTCGTCCCCGCACCCGCCCCACTTGAAATCCCCCGTGGGCGCCTCGTGAGACAGTTTACCGCACGAGCAGTTCGTGTTGATTCCCACACTGCAAGCGCGCGCTTTAGAATGCGTGAGACTGACCGAGGACATGGCGTAGGTGAACGCTTGCTCCCTTGTGCCTAAAATGTAGGCTAGCCATTTTCAGTATTTAAATCACAAAATGATGACATTAAGGCGACATAATAATTTGTTAGTGTTCTGTTATGTTATTCCTAGATAAATCAAGACTTAACCCATTTATGCCTAGCGTGTAGAAAAAAGGCCTTGGCAAATAGCGTAGACCCAGATGAGACGCCGCATGATGCGGCGTCTCATCGGGGTCTGCGCTGTTTGCTTGAAGGAATGTCTGTATGAAATATTATAAATAAAGAAATAAATATACTAGACATCCTTAATTTTGGAAATAAATTGATCCAATTTAGAAGGATGGTAGAGTCCACTATGCTCAAATGGGTTAAATTGCACCATAAAACAGATCGCCCGCCATGTGACGCTTCTAAAAAGACGCAACCTTACTGCCTGAGATAGCAACCTTACTGCCTGAGATAGCAACCTTACTGCCTGAGATAGCAACATTACTGCCTGAGATAGCAACCTTACTGCCTGAGATAGCAACATTACTTCCTGAGATAGCAACCTTACTGCATGAGATATATATAACCTTACTGCCTGAGATAGCAACCTTACTGCCTGAGATATATAAAACCTTATTGCCTGAGATAGCAACCTTACTGCCTGAGATATATATAATCTTACTGCCTGAGATAGCAACCTTACTGCCTGAGATATATATAACCTTACTGCCTGAGATAGCAACCTTACTGCCTGAGATATATATAACCTTACTGCCTGAGATATATATAAACTTACTGCCTGAGATAGCAACCTTACTGCCTGAGATAGCAACCTTACTGCATGAGATATATATAACCTTACTGCCTGAGATATATATAACCTTACTGCCTGAGATAGCAACCTTACTGCCTGAGATATATATAACCTTACTGCCTGAGATATATATAACCTTACTGCCTGAGATAGCAACCTTACTGCCTGAGATAGCAACCTTACTGCCTGAGAGATATATAACCTTACTACCTGATATATATATATATATATATATATATATATATATATATATATATATATATATATATATATATATATATATATATATATATATATATATAACCTTACTGCCTGAGATAGCAACCTTACTGCCCGAGATAGCAACCTTACTGCATGAGATATATATAACCTTACTGTCTGAGATATATATAACCTTACTGCCTGAGATATATATAACCTTACTGCCTGAGATATATAGTTATATTTTTTAAAGTATTTTGTTGATGGGTCGTTATAAGATCTCCCTGTTTATTTTACACTTTGATCTTTATTATATATGAAACAAATAATTGCAAAGCAAGCCTATTTTGAAAAAGTGCTAAGTCATTGCACGTGATTTGTTACTATTGGACCAAAGTGAACTGTCATCGGAATAACTTGGCACATTAATATGAACCGATCCGTCTAATTAATATGAGTTACATGTATATGAATACATTAATGAATATGCATTTCGATTCAAATAATAAATACGCATCGTCTTACGTCTAGATCAACAGACCACACATACTGCCATTCGAGACATATACGCCGTTTAACTCAATAAACACTCAAACGACATTTTATTACCACGCAAAATGAGCTATTCCGTATTCGATTACATTGCGTTATAATGATTTATCATATTTTATTTATAACTTTATGGTATTTGCACAGCAAGCATATGCACTGGATTTTGACAGCCGTGATTTTAAAAAGGATTGTTTGATTTAATGACTGATGCATTGCAGGACGATGAACTAATTTAATATTTATTCAGTTATATTTCAGTACGTGAGCGGTAAATTAATGTTGTTTAACGGTAACCTTAGACCCGGCTTGGCGCTTTTTTACGCGGCGTCTGCGCCTTGCTGGTACCTACTTTGTTTGGCGAAAGAAATCCAACACCCGGTATCGTAAATTACTACGCTTTGACGGCGACGTACAACTTTTTATCGCGGGGGTATCCGAGCGGCGTATAAAGTTGTTTATATCTGTCATATAGCCTCCTCTTGGAGTTTTTGGTGTGTTCAGTGTTCGCATTTAGTTAGGTTAACATCAGGCATTACTTGGTGATTGCATCAGTGATTGACAAGCAAAACCGTAAAGATGTACAGCGCACATAAGAAAACAATTATGCCGTGCTCTGTGAAAAGGGTGTTTAATGCGTGTGCGTAAAGTGTCGTCCCAGATTAGCCTGTGGAGTTCGCCCTGGCTTATCAGGAACGAGACTTTCCGTTTTTATGATATTTCCCAGACTGCACAGGCAAGTCTATGACGACACTTTACGCACGTGCATTAAGCCCCTTTTTCACAAAGCACGTCTCAATGATATTGACCGCGCTCTGGACGGCACTTTCCGCAAAGTCTGGATCTTCGTAAAGAAAACACTCCCTTCAAATAAAACATTTCATAAAAACGGAAAGTGTAATCACTGATAAGCAGGTGCGGACCTCACAGGCTAATTTGGGACGACCCTTACGCACATGCATCAAACACCGTTTCCCCGAAGTGAGGGTCATATTAAAGGGATCTTTTCACGGTTTGGTAAATTGACAAAATTGAAAAAAAGTTGTTTCAGATTCGCAAATTTCCGATTTAGTTATGATATTTGTGAGAAAACAGTATTACTGAACATTTACCATAGTCCAATATAGCCATTATATGTATCTTTTTACGTTTTGAAAACATAAACATTATAAAGCGTTGCAACGCGAAACGATTGAATAATTTGGAGAGTTCTGCTGTTGTCGTTTAAATTTACGAAACTACGAAGATTGCTTATATAAGGTATAAAATACTTATTCTGTGTATACTCGGCGGAATAGCCGAGAGGGCTAATACGTTTTTACTTCAGACTAACTCCAGGATTCCGGGGGTCACTGGTTCGAGCCCTGGTACCGGCTACTTTTTTTTCCTTGTTTTAATTTTATTCTTGATTTTTTACTGGAGCCTTTAAGATCCAATGTTTACATTTATCAATATAAAGCATTTAATGACAAACTTCAAAATATGCCAAAATCTGTGAAAAGGCCCCTTTAATGTGGTAATTATACTAGAAAAATGTGAAATTGTTTAAGCCTACATGGCATTATTTAGAAATAAATAATGACTGTCAATTCACAAACACGGTACGCTATGGGTGAAATGTCCTGCGAAGGATTATTTCGTAAAAATGTTCATGGACTTTATTTGCGATGCTTTGGTGCCTTGATGTCGTCAAAAACAAGTCGCTTGACGGATATGCTGACTAAGGAAGGACGGGGATTCAAAAGTAGCGATTAATAATAATATTAACAATGCAGGTGTTACACCGTCAAAACTTGTAAGAAAATGGGAAGTCAAAGATGAACACATATTTACACTGTTATTCAAATATGTTTGAATGTCAAACTAAAAATGGAAACATTAATGATAAATTTCGGGCGGTATGGACGAATATAAGTAAACGATGCTGCAAAATTAAAGTAGGAATTGATGTCGACATACTTGCAAAATATTCCAGAACCGTGATAGGAAAGCCTCGCGAAAGAGATTATTTGACAAGATCTTTGCGCTTTTAACACGTACATGTATTACCACATGGGCCGCGCTCTATGAAAACGGGCCTTAATGCATGTGCTTAAAATGTCGTCCCAGATTAGCCTGTGTGGACTGCAATCAAGGACGACACGTTCTTCCTAGACTGGATTTTCGCTTTGAAGAGAATCTGATTTCCTTTAAACGAAAAATTCCATAAAAGCGTAAAGTTTCGTTCCTGAAAAGCCTGGATGGACTTCACAGGCTTATCTGGGACGACAATTTAAGCACATGCATTAAGCCCCGTTTTATCCGAACGCGTCTCATATGCATGTACGTGTGAGATATTCGGCCATTATCGCACTACATCATCCATATACAGTTTATACTCAGAACTAAGAAAACAATACATTCCATCATATTTTAGACACAGACCAAATATGTATAAATATGTAGAACTTATTACGTCAGAAAATAAATTGGTGATTCAAAAATTATGCATATACATTTTTTACGCATTTCAAGTTCGTACAAACAACACATATGTTATGCCAAACTAATTTCATTATACGATTACAAATATTGTGTTCTATTTTATGAAAGTGTCAATTAAGCTACCAATATTCATGTGTACTTTCCCCCCATGTTAAATATTTATCATTATGTAAAATTCATAATACTTTTTGTTACGGTTTATAATTTTCATAATCTTATATCGTTTATGATCCATTTATGTGAAGTGCAATATCACTCTCATGCGCATTGTATATCAAACTCGTACAATAAGCTGTCTATTTTGTCTTATTTTTTTCTGACGCGCATAATTGTTTAAACTCAAGGCAGCTGGCCTTAGTCTTAAAAGAAATATTAAATGTCCTTTTTGATCATTATTATAACTTTGTTATTATTTATTTAAGCATTCCTTAGCCTTATGGCTATCTATTTTTTCAATTTCGAATAGGTAGCCGAGACAAGGCGCTAGCAAAAATGTAAAGTTTAAGTTAATATGTCAATATGAAAGTATCTTCTTATATTTATTATTGTTTAGCTTTCATAATTACTTTTTGAATCTCTTTTCGAATAAAAAGTCGAGTCTATGCTAGTATTTAATAGTAACTTTTTATACAGTCAAGGCAGCTGGCCTAAGTCTTAGAAAGGAATATTATACGTCCTTTATGACCATTATTATAATTGTGTTATCTATTTTTACATTGTCAAGCCTTATGGCTATCTATTTTTCGATTTCGAATAGGTAGCCAAGACAAGGCGCTAGCAAAAATGTATAGTTTCAGTTATGTCAGTATGAAAGTATTTTCTTATATTCATTAGGTTTAGGTTACATAACTAGCATTTAATAGTAACTTTTTTTATACAGCTTTAATAGAGCCTTTGTAACAATAGATATGCATACTACATACAAAAAGATATATCATGCTTTTTACTACTCTAATGTGTAATTATAAAGAATCATAGTTATTCGATATATGTTATATAATCTGATTACACAAATTATTATTCACTAATAACGAGGTGGTCACTATTCTCTTTACAGGCACACATGGTTTTACAAGCCCGCTTTTGCCTGTTTATATGTTAGCCAACCAATAATTTTTGTGATGCATGTCATGTATAATTATCATTATTATAATTATCACAATTATTACAGGTTTGCTTAGCGGCTATATTAGTCATTTCATCAATAACATTTTATCCAACCAATAATTTTTGTGATGCATGTCATGTATAATTATCATTATTATAATTATCACAATTATTACAGGTTTGCATTAGCGGCTATATTCGTCATTTCATCAATAACGTTGCAATGCATTGTATGCCAATGTACATTTTAAACATTGCATTATTATCATTATAATAATTATTACACGTTTGCTTTAGCGATTTTAGATGTGACTAAACCAACAATATTGATGTGCATGTAATGTAAATTTACATGATATACCCTGCCTCATTATAATAGAATATATTAGTTATCATTATTATTATTATTATTATTATTAGTAGTAGTAGTAGTAGTATAAGAAGTATAATTATACGAAGTATTATAATTATTATCATAATTAGTGGTAGTATTTATGTTTCAACTATCATAAATTGCTATCCTTATATATTGCACATTTGTAAACACTGTATGTATAATCATTGTCCACTTGGGCTGTTTTTGGCCTCCTGGATCTGATATGAAATAAACAAACAAAAACATCATCCTTATCGATATTACGAACGTGTAAATAAACGATCGCCGTTGTAAAGGAAACTACGGTACTAATCCGTTATGCCCCATTATGATGGGTCGTCTAAAGCAATTTTGATAAATCTCTGAATATTCTACCAACATCAAACACTCGTTGGAAAGATGACTTTTGATAAATTTAAGAGCAGAAGATTAAAAAAGAACCAATAAATTATTTTTATGTTTTACATGTTCCGTTCGGTCTATGCTCGCCCACATTTAATAAGAGCACCGTCGGTGGTTTATGTTCGTATTTTACTTGTATAATAATAGAAATATCCATAAACATATAATACAAATGTGGAGACATTATTTAATCTAGTGGTAATATAAGACATACATTATAGGTAATTGGCTCTAACCTGTATGAAAAGAAACAGGTTGTTTAAAAAAAAATAGGTCAAGTGTGCTCGTAGCTGAAACACAAATACTATGCATAGGTTATAGTATTCTTAAATACCAAACAATTCATAAGGAATCTTCATGAGTTTGTTACTGTGTGTTTTACTGAAAAGGCATCGTTGAACATGCATATTAAATCATAAACCAAAAAATTAGTTACATACACATTTTAACTCACTGATTTCTGTCCATAGTTCACTAAATTGCATAACACATATAGTTACGAATGATCTTTCGCGCACCTACCCCGATTCCTCTAAAAGCGTAGCCACCTTTAAAAAGTCACTACATACGCTCTATAAACGATACATACGATAAATCTTGCGACCACTTTTCCCGTGTAATCATTTCCGTACGAGTCAGAATCTGCGCGACCGTAAAATTAAAAGTTTGATTGCTACGCACTGCACTGGTTTCTGTGACTTACTGCAACGACTAGAAACTGAACGAGAACCTTACTCTCTAAAGCTCCATGGTAAATGCCAACAGGTCATAACACGTGCAGTTATAGATCAAACATTTGTTGCGATGTAGTTATGGTTATGAAGCCCGCCAAGCGATCAGAAGCTCACGGTATGATCTCCACATTTTGGAGCGTTGTCTCAAGATACAGGATACTTCTTACGCCCAGAAAACGGATTCGGATGTGTCGTATACTTCGGATGCAATATAGCTTATCTAAATATGTTAAAACTACACGCGCTCACTGCAGTATTTTAGACGTAAGAATAAATAAAATCGAAGAGAAGAAGGTACATCAGTTTCCGTGAGTTAGTCGAGTTTGCCTGCAATCAAACGAAGTTCTACGTTTTCTAACAACAAGATCATGAATGTTTTTGTTCTTAAATGATCAGCTATTTGTGAATGATAAAACATAAAATAAATTTACTAGAAAAACGAGTGGTATTTACACAATCACCATGGGAAATCATTTCGCAATGTTCTTTCTCTTTTAGCATAGCGCTTGATAGAAAAATAGGCTTATGTTTTAAAATGAACACATTGTCGAAGAACGCCTCTTTATTTTTGTATTTATTGTTATTTTGGGGAGAAATACAATTCTTATTAATTTGATTATCAGTTTCGGTATAAATTAACAATTAATAGACAATTTGATGGTTAATGGAAATCAATGATAAATAAACAATTAATAAATGACCAAATGAATTCACGAAAGATGAACGAAGTTTATAAAAGTTAGCCTGTAAGATATGAATGTTAGTATATGCGATATGTTCATCGTATCATAATTTTATTTACGTATTGAGCTCAAATAGTAATAATTTCTGAAAATCCAGTATTTTTTATAGAACACCTTCATTTGCGAGTGGATAAATTGCATTATTACGCCATTTTGTTTAAATGCATCGAGCAGTATCGAACAGACAACAAAATGGCGTCTAATCAAATAAACCTTCTGGTTAAACATCGACTCCTCGACGTCGGTAAGTCTATCCATTTTCGAAATATTGCACAATTTATATTTCAGTATTTCTGGTATAAAAAATAACGCTCCCGCACTACTTTTAATATTACATGAGTTTGTATTCCTATGCAATTGCAATGCACGAGTGTACTTATGTAAATCGAGCCAAAGTACATAGAAACCATGGAAACGAGAAAGTTAAAAGTAAATTAAATGCTAAATGTGCGTGTTAATCTATTTAGCGTGTCCGCCATTTAATTAAATAAATCAACTTACTTTTATTGAGACGTGTTTGGATACTACTTTCGGTTTTTAAACGAAACGCTTTTATTTATTCTGTATATAAAATTGATACTCGTTTTATACCAGAATGGACTGTGTGGATAAAACTGAATAGTAGCTTAATATAGAATTCATTTATATTTCAGCGTTTGTTTTACAGACTGAAACGACATATTAACTATTAATACTAATTAATATTTTTGTTCTAGCTGTACGTTATGTACAGTTCGTTAATAATGACTATATAACCACGATCTAATACCAGCTCCAATTAAAATATTATAACATAAATTGGAAATAATTATGGTATTGAAAAATTATTCCGCAATAGGCACAATCTAACCAAAGTATATATATGTACTGATCGGAATGGCTAGAAGGCAGAAGTGCGTTTTTGGCATAGTTTTACGAACCCTTAAAGTCCACCGTACAGGGAAGCTCACTGTCAGTAAACGTTCAACCCAATATAAAAAAACAGGGTAACCAGCGATGCATCATTTTTCTGCTGTTTCTATTTTTAAAGCTTAATTTACTTTCTGTGAACATGACTTTTATGAAATTAATGAAAAGAGTCGGTGAATTATTTTTGTAGTGTTTTTAATAGGAGGAATATTTCGCGCAATTTCGGTTCTTCGGTTCATCATAAAATGTAAAAGCAATACAAAGTACATGAAACAATACACTTTTACTACAAATGTACAAAACTGAAATATATACAAATCACAAAACAATTGTTGTATAAATAACAGGAAAAAAAATATGCCAAATATGCCATAAAACAAATTTTTACAGAAGAAAGTTACACATAAAAAAACACAACAAATCGGAAGAAAATGAATATATAGTTTATATTCTAGTATAAAATATGTATATTTAATTTAGTTGTATTACTAATTGTTTGAACAATAATTACCTTAAAATCCTCTTTGCAGCTTGGAAAATAAATCGATCTCACAATTCACTATTTATTGCGAAAGTTAAAAAAAAAATACAACTATAACTTGTGCCCTGACTTACTTAATAACCTTTAGTAAACATTACTGAAGCGATTACACAATTCAACAAAACGTGTTTGCCTGAAATTCCGAAGAGTACAATACAGTTACTGATGAAACTATATCAACGGTTCTTATATATTCATTAAATAAATGTTACACGTTTGTTTGTGTAATCATGAAACTGAATACCTAACACAAATACCAATTATGCATCCTAAAGCAACCAGAAAGCTCGATATATTACTTTTACTGCAAGTCATACACGACTTAAGAGAACTTAGCTTCTGATGACTCCGTGAATATATTATACTTTCGATCAATGAATGAATTGTGCCATTGCACCTTGTTTTAGAAACCAGGGCCCTCAATCCATTTTAGGGGAAGCGGGTCGCTACCCATAGCAGGGGGAATTTTCGCGGCGTTTCCCTTTTAGGGGGATTTTTAACTTACTCTAATTATTACATTTGCACATGTTTGCACTATATTCATTGCTTATTTCATAATTTAGTATGTTTGACAAGCTTAAATTAAAATAGAATTGAGATATAATAATCATGAGACATCTATCATCTATTAAAAAAATAAATATATACATATTTTTTTAGGGGGAATTTTTCCCCCAAAAAGGGGAAAAAGGTATACTTTTTAGAGGGGGGGGGGGGATGCGGCCGAATTTCGGCCGTAGATTTGACAGATTGAGGGCCCTGGAAACAATACCAACTTTGGCAAAGGCAAGCTATCTTAGATTTCTCGAGTAGAGTTATTTCAAAATAACGAGTGAGTACAGTTGCACAAGTAGCGTTACATTTGTAGGTATGCATATATTATTTCAGACAAAAAGTAAGGGGAAAAATTCACAAATAAATAAATAAACACATACAATGAGTAGTTAATAAATATCTGTAATATAATCTCACGCATAAATTGTCGTTTCATTGATTTTGAACCGAGAGTCGCATTTTTAATTCATTCGTCTCTTGAGGAAAAGTGTGCTTAATCATCTTAATTTCATACACGCCAATATGTGGGTTAGTTTTTTAATGTATGAACTATTGGCAATAAAATCAATAATTATTAAAAACAAATTTTCTTTGAATTTCAATTAATTAGAATTGAAACTACCACCGGAAAACGAGTTCTATAAAAATAAGCATAGCTTAATCAATGCGAAAACAAATTCATTAAACCTAGCTTAATTAATTTACAAAACATATCAATTAAACGTAAAGACAAAGGTGGTTATCGGCGGTTGCAATAACAAAGAAAAAAACGCACACCTCAAAACACCCAATCTAAATAAGTACATAGCACTAGTAATTTGTAGTAATCCCTGTTTTAAGTAATTGCACATCATGACGTCAAAGTCAGGTAAACGCCAACCTCTTAAGACGTAAGTCCGTGACGGTCTAAACAAAACACAATGTTTTATCACACGTTACATTATAAATCCATCACTTATGTGCAAATATGCTATGTATCTCAATGAATTAACGTCACAACCGTTTTCAACATCACTGCATACACGTTAAATGTCAGTTTTCAATTTTCGATCCAAATCTTTTTCGAGTCCATATAAAATCTCAACCTACATATCAATCGAGAATTTTTGTTCGAAACTAAGGGGAGTAATGCTATTCAACGTGGAATACTATTCAATATGAGTATCCTCCCTTCGTTAGTATAATTCCATTTGTGGAAACGTACCGTTTTCGTCCGATTCCGGCGCGGATTTCCCCACTAATCTCAGATGGATATATCACAAATGCTGAGATGCAACTCTCAAATTAAAGGCACACTGTTCCAGCGCATTGTTCACCCGTGCTTTGGACATCACTTTCTTATCTACACGTATGTAACCGTATTGTCTTAGAACATGTTTTGCATTTAACGTAGCAGCACCAATAGTATTTGCACTCGCAGCGTTCTACAATTGTGACGTCATTTGATTCGTAGCCTCGCCCACAACACATAATATCACAGCCCCCAGGCCCCGTGCTTCTAGGATCACAGGTTCTGGAATAAAACATATGCAACTGTTCTAACCGAAAAAAACAACACGTATACGTAATAGGACGTAAAAACTTGGAAATAGAAAAGCATTCAATTACAAATATAACATTTATGCAAAACCCTCCAATAAAAGTAGCAGAAATAGTAGTAGCAGTAGAAGCAGTAGTAGTAGTAGAAGTAGTAGTAGTAGTAGTAGTAGTAGTAGAAGTAGTAGTAGTAGTAGTAGTAGAAGTAGTAGTAGTAGTAGTAGTAGTAGTAGTAGTAGTAGTAGTAGTAGTAGTAGTAGAAGTAGTAGTAGTAGTAGCAGTAGTAGTAGAAGTAGTAGTAGTAGTAGTAGTAGTAGTACTAGTAGTAGTAGTAGTAGTAGAACAAGTAGTAGTAGTAGTAGTAGTAGTAGTAGTAGTAGTAGTAGTAGTAGTAGTAGTAGTAGTAGAAGTAGTAGTAGTACAAGTAGTAGTAGTAGTAGTAGTAGTAGTAGTAGTAGTAGTAGTAGTAGTAGTGGTAGTAGTAGTAGTAGTAGTAGTAGTAGTAGTAGTAGTAGTAGTAGTAGTAGTAGTAGTATTAGTTGTAGTAGAAGTAGTAGTAGTAGTAGTAGTAGTAATAGTAGTAGTAGTAGTAGTAGTAGTAGTAGTAGTAGTAGTAGTAGTAGTAGTAGTAGTAGTAGTAGTGGTAGTAATAGTAGTAGTAGTAGAACAAGTACTAGTAGTAGACCAAGTAGTAGTAGCAGTAGTAGCAGTAGTAGTAGTAGTAGTAGTAGTAGAAGTAGTAGTTGTTGTTGTAGTAGTAGTAGTAGTAGTAGTAGTTGTAGTAGTAGTAGTAGTAGTAGTAGTAGTAGTAGTAGTAGTAGTAGTAGTAGTAGTAGTAGTAGTAGTAGAAAAAGTGGTAGTAGTAGAAGTAGTAGTAGTAGTAGCAGTAGTAGTAGTAGTAGTAGTAGTAGTAGTAGTAGTAGTAGTAGTAGTAGTAGTAGTAGTAGTCGTAGAAGTAGTAGTTGTTGTAGTAGTAGTACAGTAGTTGTTGTATCAGTAGTAGTATAGTAGTAGTTGTTGTTGTAGTAGTAGAAGGTGCCCGAGGTGCATTTTCCTGAAGATCGCCTTACCTGTCTTTAGTCCCAATGGATCCCAGCTTCCGGTCGAGGGAGCAGTAGTCAGGAGACTTTTTGATATATACTAATCCATCATTTGGTATGGTGTTAATTTTTTGAAACTTATTCACTGACACAAACTTGTGTACACCGTGTTTGCGCGTGCTTTTCACTTCGATCGCGGTGCCGTATTTGTTCTTGAGAGTCTCGGCGATTTGTCCGAAGTCTGCCAGCGCTTTCCAGCAGGTTTTGATTGAGCAGGAACCGGAAACACCGTGACACTTGCAGGCCGTGGTTAGGCTGTCGCTGACAATCTGAAATGGGAAGCCATGTCACGTGATATCCGTTTACACATGGGTCAAGATTAAGTGTAAATTCGCAAAAACGTTTTTGTATTATCCTTATGATGATCTGTTGTTTGGTAAAAAAGGCATATCAATGACTTAGAAATATCATATTAAAAAAAATAGTACCATATTAATTTTAGTTTTGACGCGGTAGAGCTTGTGAAACTCTTGTTGTAAGAAAGGCATAATCAATATGTTATGTCTGGTTTGAATGAACGCTAGTGGGTATCAACTATTAACCCATTTATGCCTAGTGGACTCTCCTCCCATCCTGCTAAATCGGATCAATTTTTTTCCAAAATAAGGGATGTCTAGTATACTTATTTCTATATTTAGAATATTTCTTACAGAAATTCCTTTAAGTAAACAGCACAGACCCTGATGAGACGCCGCATCATGCGGCGTCTCACCTGGGTCTACGCTGTTTGCCAATGCCTTTTTTCTAGACGCTAGGCATAGATGGGTTAACGCTCTATTTCATGAATTTTTCCTCACACTACTTAGCTCTTGAGGATAGTGTCGCACGCTTTTTAATATGCGATCGTCCATGTGGAAAACAGTGTGAAATAAAACAGGTCAAGATTTCTTGACGTCCAACCCAAAAGGTTCACAAAGTACATTTGGGTATTTTTATGATGATTGCAATGATTGAAACACACAGTTTTTATCTGTTTACACGACCACAATCGTAAATAAGAAAAAACGTTGTAATTGACTACAAACACTACATAATCATAAATACGTCGGAACTAATAAAAATGAATGAGGAATACTATCGTAAAATTGATGGGTGTCGAAATACCAACACGAATTGTGGCTGTAATCCACGCAAACAGGGTAGGTTCAGACGAAAAGAGAACCTCAAGTCATTTTTCGAAAACATTTTATTACTCCGTTTATTCCGTTTTAATTACCGCACAATGTCTAAGAAATCTGTAGAGATGAATTGATTTTAATTGGAACCAATGTTTCTGGTAATAAATTCTGCTTTAACGAAGCCCGTAAATTGCTAATTGGCCGTTCGTTTCTTGTTGGTATCAATGGATACCGTCTCGCTGTTCGCGTGTGAGGCAAACCACATGTTCCTTTGAGACGCGACATTGCGCGATGTTTATTTCCGTTTTATTTGCCGTTACATTTAACTGTTTACTCTATGATCGCTTTTCGCAATTTTTGTGAGGATATGATTGCAGGACCCGCCATTTGAGGCTGATCATCAACCCATTTATGCCTAGTGGACTCTCCCATCCTTCTAAATTGGATCAATTTATTTCCAAAATTAGGGATGTCTAGTATATTTATTTCTATATTTAGATTATTTCTTACAGAAATTCTTTTAAGCAAACAGCGCAGACCCAGATGAGACGCTGTTTGCCAAGGCTTTTTTTCTAGACGCTAGGCATAAATGGGTTAAACAAATACACGCTCGAAGCATAACATTATCTTATATGTAAATTATCTACACATAAATACTGACAATACTGCAATAAGGCCATAGACAACAGTTGTTATATCGGTTTCCATTGAAAATGACAGACGGATGTACAAGATTTTCCTTCAATGAAATGAGTCAGAACAAAAGTCATAGATGATAACGAGACTCAATGATATGTTTATTATTCGCTTACTCGAAAACAAAAGTCTAAAAAGGCAAACACGAATGGTCATCACACTATTCGCATTACTCGAAATTCAGACGCCTAACATTGAAATATTAACCCGGCGATTATAACAATTCGTCGGAGCGCCAACTGTTACGCAATGGTCGTAAACGTAATTGAAAAATGTCGTCTGGTGAACATTCGAATTCATCTGCAGACCTTGACAGGAAGCGTGATTTCCGGGTGAACAAATCTAACAAGTGCACGTCTGTTTGTGTTTACTATGCATGTTATGCACGTCTGTTTTTCGACGGCTTTTAATTCAGATATGGAGTGTTGGATGTTTTTGCTATTTGTTCATTTGCAACAAAGAGCTTTGAAACTTGAATTAAAATGTTTATCTATGTACTTATGTTAACCGTAAATTGAAGTGTGGAAACGTGTATGCCATACGATTGGTGTGCCATTTTCGCGTCTTCATCATTTGGAGAACAATAACGGTGTCTCCTAAAAACGGTCACCCAAACTTAACTTGGACGCCATCTCCCACCTCTTATCCCACAAACACAAGAGTTATTATTAGGATTTTATATATTAATAAAATACAATGCAGGAAAGCGTTACGATCTTTAACATGCGACCAAGAATACACAAGTCAAGTATCGAACAGATTGTTTCAATACAATGAGTTGCCATATACTTAAGTCTTATATTACATACAAAATATATAGCATCATATAGCATTATTATTATTAAATATCATATAATAGTATAATTTTACGCGAATACAAGAACGTTGCATACGCAATAGCAGGGTTCAATAAATACAAAACGAATTCCAAAGATCTGTTAATAAGCCTTCATGGGGTCGTAATCGAAATTCTTGGCAGTTATGTTCGTGTTAATCGATAACATCAAGTTTTATTTTCTAATCATTCGTGTCAGATTTTCTTTGAGTTTGGAATATTTTTTAAGTTAACTAAAATATATGCACATCGCTTATGTAGAAACATTATGGAATTTAATAGGTGAATTTACATTAAGGACATGTGAAAATACAAAACGAAGTATTATCATGTGTGATGCTGCAAGCAGAATGATTGTGGTATATGGAATTTGTTTTCAATAAATAATGTTTAATACTATTTTATTTTCAACATTGTCTTAAAATAAAGATGAAATATATGACATGCATTTACATAACAATGTTGTGTTGTGTAAGTATGAATGTATGTTTTGTTTTATGGGTATAAAAGTTGTTATGTTGTTAAAACGCGTTTTAGTAAATTTTACCAATATTCCCATTTGTGTCTTGATTTTTTGCGCAAATGAGTTCGATTCTATTCATTATTAATTACCGGTGCTTATTATTTCAGATCCGTATGTATAATAATATGAATTTACTATCAAGAAGAGAAGTAATATGCTTAAATGAATACACATTTCTTCTGTTATGTTATGCTCTGTCCTGATAAAATTACTTGTGTCTATACCTTATTTCCAGCGGCCGTGTTGTGCGAATTCATCATCGTTTTCTTGTTCTTGGACATCTTGTCGTTGTGGTAGGCGGTGAATAGCTCGCTAAACCGCAGACCAAACTCCACGTCGTCCCCGCATCCACCCCACTTGAAATCCCCCGTGGGCGCCTCGTGAGGCAGTTTTCCGCACGAGCATTTCGTGGTGATTCCCACACTGCAAGCGCGCGCCATGGAATGCGTGAGACTGGCCGAGGCTATGGCGTAGGTGAACGCTTGCTCCCTTGTGCCTGAAATTTATGACATGACAAATTAAATGGGGTTGGCCGTTTTAAGTATTCGAATTATAACATTGACCTTAGAGCGAACATAAGACGGCCAGCCGCATGTGAATGTTCAGGCGACCAAATACAATTGAAGACCGTTTCAATAAACAAGTCGTACATAAGGTTATGTCCGAAAATAACATGTCCGAAAATCAGTTTTTTTTAATTTTAAACTAGCCCGAACAATCGTAAGGTTTTTCTAACGGTATAATTGCACCCATTGAGTAAAACAAAAATAACAACATAAAGCCATGTGCGTGAGTTTTGTGTGCCAGGTTGATTTTTAACCCTTTCAGTGCGGGAACCGAATTTTGAAGGCCTTTGCAAACAGTTTGGATCCAGATGACGCCACAGAACGTGGCGTCTCATCAGGATCCAAACTGTTTGCTATTCTGATAATATTCTTTGAAAAAAATTCGAAGAAAATGCTAATTTTTGAAATTCAGCAGACGACATTTTAGCAGATGACAAAATTCCCAGCATGCAAATGGTTAAGTACACTGATAATTTCCCATATTACCGTCACCCGAATAAACTTTTTAGTTGGGTTACGGGTGTGAGATACCAGGAGACGCTTCGTGCAGAGACGACCCTGAATCATGTATAACCCTGTTTAGTTTAATGTTTAGATTAAACCTATTTACTTAAGCTCCCTTGCATAGAAAGCCGTAGGCTTATTTGAAACACTCTCGAGTCCGTTTACTGGGACTATAACCTGTACTTGGTGTCTATGTGGGGAAATCTAAAGAGCGCTCCCACGTCACCTTGTTTTAATTTATCATTCGGAAAATTGAAGTATACTTAAGTTCCCTGGTACTTTTAAGGTGTAACTGAGCCGTACAGGAGACAACCACGTTTGTTTTTTTTTCGGCTCAGGTACTAATTTATAGTACCACAGGTACTCTAACGTATACTAAACAGCACCAGGTGTACGGAAAACATACTAATATGGACCGGGAGTATGGACGGATGCCTTACAGCGTATTTTCCGTACCCAAGATACACCGTAGAAAAGTTAAGAGTACCCGGTGTAGTACTTTAGCCAAAACGGCCAATGAGTCCAGTTGAGCTGTGACCGGAATGACTTGGCGATAATTATGGACCGACTCTTTCTCATCACATACTAGTGATATGAATGACTTATACTTTCCTTAAAAATTATACATATGATTTCCTTTACCTCTAGATAAAAGGACCACCCGTAGTTTACGTCGTGATAAATACGTCGATAACTTAAAAAAACCTTAACGACATTTTATTACGCAAAAAAATGCAAAATTTCGTATTCGACTAAATTGTGTATATGATATTTTATTTGAAAGTTTACGGTATTTGCACAGCAAATAAAACAGTGGTTTTGGACAGCCATAATTTCTAACAGGGTTGCCTGTTAATGATTTAATACCGGATACAATCAAGGATGACGTTCATTCAGTAATATTTCAGTGGATTAGAGGTAAATCACGGTTATTTAACGGTAACCTTAGACCCGGCTCGGCGCTATTATAGAACCGGAGCTTTTCCGGCGCCGGTGCCTTGCTGGGAACTACTTTGTTTGGCGAAGGAAATCGAACACCCGGTGTCGTAAATTACTACGCTTCGACGGCGATGCACACCGACTAATCGCTTGGTTATCCGAGCGGCGTAAAATGTTGTTTATATCTGTCATTTAGCTTCCTCTTGGTGTTTTTGGTGGTTGGGGAGATGTTTGAGGGTTCAGTGTTCTCATTAATTTAGGTAAATATCAGGCAGTATTTGTTGATTCCATCGGTGTTCGACAAGCTTGACTATAGAGGTGTACAGCGAACACAAGAAAGAAATGATCTTCATTTTTGTGAAGCCTGAAGCCTACACGAACTTATGAAAAAGCAATAATAATTTACAAACAGGCGACGCTTAGCGTGGCATTTGATGTTCAGGATAATTTCTTATCGATGGGTTTGACCCGCATTGTGGTAGTGTTCTTGAGATGTCCACCAAAGACAGCAAGTACTGGTTCTACCAAGGACACGAACTCGAAAGCCTTTCAATTAGACTAGGGCTTTGATGCAATCAAACAAAATTAAATAGGTTCTTACTTAATCAACAAGTCGCGTGACATCGATACTGTCCTAGAAAGGATGGGTATACAAAAAATGTATACAACTACAGCAAAAAAACACCGATCAATAAATTTATAAACAGTGCAGGTGTTACACTTTCAAAACTTGTAATAATATGGGAAGTCAATAATTCACGCATAGTTACGCCGCTATTCAATTATGTGTAAATGCCAAACTACAAAAGGAAACATTAATAATAAATTTCGGGCGGTATGAACGAATATTAGTAAACGATGCTGCAAAATAAAAGTTGAAAATTAATGACGAAATACTTCCCAAACATTCCAAAACCGTGACTGGGGAACCTCGCGCGAAGGAGAATATTTTACTCGATATCTAGGTTTTGAACACGTACATGTTTCACCATATGAACCGCGCTCTATTAACACAATACATGTGCGTAGCATGTCGCTCCAGATTAGCCTGTGAAGTCCGCACAGGAAAATCAGGGACGACACTGTTCGCATTATACTGTGTTTTTTTTATAGAAGACACTTCATTTAAACGAAACATTCTACATAGTGTCGTTTATGAAAAGCCTGTGCGGATTGCACGGGCTAATCTGGCACGAAACTGGACGCATACGCATTTAGCTTAGTTTTATGAGAGCGCGTCTCATATATTTGTGAGATATTCGGCCATTATCGCAATACATCATCCTTATCAAGATTACGAACGGGTTAATAAACGATCGCCGTTGTAAAGGAAACTGCGGTACAAATGCGTTATGCCCCATTATGATGGGTCGTCTAAAGCCATTTTGATAAATCTCTGAATATTCTACCAACATCAAACACTCGTTGGAAGGATGATTTTTGATTAATTTAAGAGGAAAAGATTTAAAACGGCCCAATAAACTATCTTAATGTTTAATATATCCGATAGAGTCCCGTTAAGTCTCTGAGCGCCCACATTTAATAAGAGCAACCGTCGCTGGTTTATGTTCGTGTTGTACTAGTTAACAGATAGGAATGTACATTAACATATAATAAAGAAACATTATTCAGTATAGTGGTAATATATATGTAAATAAACTACAATCCTATAAAGTATTTCAAACGCAGTCCATATATAATACGTAATTGACCATAACCTGTATACAAAAGCCGGTTTATTTACAAATCGACTATTCGTAGTCGTAGTTATAAATATTGTAAATAGGTGTTAGTATTTTCAAATACTTTTAATAATTAATGCGGATTTTTTTTATAAATTTGTGACGCTATGTTTGACTGCGGTGGAGGTCCGTTTCGTTACTGCATATGCATATTACATCGGGAACCAAACCAATCAGTGAAATACCAATTTTACATCACTGGTATTTGACCATTTTTCACTTAACCCATTTATGCCTAGTGGACTATCTCATCTTTTTAAATTTGATCAATTTATTGCAAAAATAAGGGATGTCTAGTACATTTATTTGTATATTGAAAATATTTCTTACAAAAATTCCTTTTAGCAAACAGCGCAGACCCAGATGAGACGCCGCATTATGCGACGTCTCATTTGGGTCTACGCTGTTTGCCAAGGCCTTTTTTCTAGACGCTAGGCATAAATGGGTTAATGGTAATAACGCATACAATATCGAATTCTCTTGTTCAGCACCTACCCGCTTGCGATCCTTGTTATGAGTCGTTACCTGCAAGAAGTCACTACATACGCTCTCTAGGCGATTAATTCTACGATAACTTTGCACGACTCATAATAAGGATCGCAAGCGGGTAAGTGTCTGATCTAAAAAAGATATAGTAATGTTCCTTGTTAACTTTTAATTTTACAGGTAACCTTGGCGTAGTGGATAAAGTGTCCGCAACCGGGAGGTCACCGTTTCGATCCCCACTGTGGGAGCGTTCTTGATATTCCCCAACCCACCCAACCCCAAGACACCAAGTACTGGTTCTAACTAGGAAATGGACTCGAAAGCATTTAAATAAGTGCAGATGCCGACTCGTACGAAACATGTTACCTCGCTTCAACTCCTTCGTGAGGGTTGGCACCTGCGCGATGGTGGAGCAGTTCCACCGGCGGTCGAAGAACTGCTTCTGACAAGCGTCCACACCTTGGGCGCTCGCTATGGACACCGTGCCCATCAAGTCCACATTTTGCTGACACAGCTTGATCTGGTCCGCTGTCAGGCCGTTCGCTTTCCGGCACTCTTTCGCGCTCGGCCACACTTTTTCTGTGTTCCGGAACAGCGCCCTGTAAATGGAAAACAGAAATGTAAAGTTTTATTTAAGCACATGTTGTAATCTCGATTTCCTCGCTAGCCTTGGAGAGTTTTATTATTATTTTGACGCTCTCGAATTCGTTTCCTGTATATAACCAGTTATATGTCTCTTTGGGAGGAAATCAGAAATGTAACGATTATTCATTTAGTTTAAACATATGAGCCGTGCTGTGTGAAAATGGGGTTTAGTGAATGTGCGTAAAGTGTCGTCCCATACTAGCATGTGAAGTCCGCACAGGCGAATTAGGGTCGACATTTTCCGCTTCTATGATATTTTCGTTTAAAGAAAGTCTCTTCTTAGCAAAAATCCAGTTTAGGTGGAAAGTGTCGTCCCTGATTACCTGATTAGCCTGTGCGGACTGCACAGGCTAATCTTCGAGACAGTTTACGCTCATGCATTTAACCCCCTTTTCACGGAGCACGGATCTTAATTGTTAAAGCTCGACTGCATCGATGCTTCAGGAGTCCCGATTATTTGTATAATGAGGTGTATGCATAACATATTTTACAAGTTTGACTAAATTTTTCATATACTTGTATTATGAATTGCATAGAACATATAGTTATAGAAACGCCATCGAGTCGAATTCATGTATAGGACCATCAATAGGTGTCTGTCCGGGAGAATCTAAGGAACGATGCTATAATATGTAACGTAGCTGGGACCTGTCGGTCGCTTGGCGATTACGATATCCAGATTAGTAAATAATTTATAGTTGTTAGTGATACAAACTTGTTTTAAAATTCATAGTGGATTTTGTTGAAGAACAAAGTTTCATGTAAGGTGTGCTAATCGGAAAATAAACAACGATTTAGAGTTCTGTTGTGTAGGAATTTAACCATTATGACGTTAGTAAGAATGGTGTAATAACCATACGTCAGACAAACAAACAATTGTTTATTTGCCGATAAACTACGGTAACGCGGAAAATATTCGCTTCAAATAGGATCTGACAAATATTTAAATGCGTTGCGCTCAGCTTCGGATCCCCCTTTTGCGTTGTAAATGATTAGTTTTACTAGGCTAATGTTTTTGGTTTTCCAAAGGGAAAGTAGTAAATATCATGATATATTTATAATACGAGTGCAATAGTAATATTACTATTTTGTGAAAATTAGACTGGTTAACGTTATATTTGACTAATACCAGTTATGTAATAAAATCAACAAGCATGGTTTAGTATTATGCAGTACGCAGTAAACTTGTTACAGTTAAAATTAAAAAAAGTTCGAGTCAATTATTCAAGCTCGTTTATCGATGCTATGAATTAAATCCCCCGAAGAGATATTTAATGAATTCCTTATGTGCAATCTTAATCCGTAGACATGGAGGTAGTGTTTAATGTTTGCATGTTCTGCGAACTTAATTCGTCCCCGCTGGTTCGAAACAACGGGTCACAGCGTTTTCTATTATAATTAGTCATTTAGTTTCGAGTATGCGAAAAAACGTTCACTTAAGAGGCTAAAAGTCGAAGACAACTTTAATAGCTTGTTAACCATTGTAAATTCCAGCGGAATAAAACTGTTGAAAAGATTGAAGTTTGATAATTGCCTTTCCGCTATATCCATAAATGCCACCGTAGTGTTCGCATTACGTGCAGCGTTATGTTTGGTACGAACGCGCTGGAGGACAAAATCCGCTTCGATGTCAAAGATAACGTAATTACTCCTAAAAAAGTGCGTCTGATTATTTGTGTACACGTGAAATTCCCTGGCACGAGTGCAGTTCATGCATGCACGTGTGCGCGTGTCATTAACCGATTGATTGAGTTAGAGTTAAAGAACTGCAGCATCTTGTGTGGGCAGACGACGGGCAGTATTGTAGTATTTGTAGGGTGAAATTGTTCTAAGCTAGCATCAAGATTAAACAAAAATATATATTCATGACATTAGACTATTTCATTAATTTTTTGGACAAAGTTAAAGTACTTTTTTGGAGTAGCATGCCAATATCAATATTTAGTATTCAATAGTTTAATTTAAGTAAGATTGGAAACGCATAACAATGAATAGAAAATTATGAACTAAAATGTGTACCACTTGACGTCAAGTGATTTACACAAGAGGAATTAATTTAGTCATAAATCACGATTCATTTCATACCGAACTAGCAAAACATATTTGTCAGAAGTCAATAACATTTTATGCGATGTTGATTTGGAAAAACAAAAAGATCAAATTTAAATACAGTCAGTCGTATGCAACATTCCGAGTGTCATGTCGCTTTCACCTTTTCGGAACAAAACATACCGATTTGGAACAAAGCAATGGCAGAATCTTTGTTTCTCATAAAACAACATGTCGTCATTAATTGAAAGGATTTCTAAACGACCTGGGATGTTTCCGCTTAAAGCCGAATAATGGCTTATCATAGATGCCATGTAGTTGGTGCGATAATTCTTTATTGAACGTAGCAGCTACACGCGGCGACGAATGTTCTTGTCGGAACGGATTTATGCAAAACGGAACAACCTTTTGGGTAGACTAGTAGATTTATTGCTGTCTGAGGCATACACGATTATATATATCTGTCAATTTCTGTACTTTTTATTCACTTGTTTGTTTGCAGTTTCTTTTTGCTAGAATTAATTATGTGCCCATGAGTTTGCCATTTATCGCAGTTTTACTTTATATTTTCATGTTTTTGATTATTTATCCTGTCATCAGTACCACAGGAAATATGTCTGCTCTTTATTGCTCTTGTTTTTGTTTGATTATTTTCCTTTACGTTTTTCCGACAAAAAAGAAGAAAAAGAAGAAAAACAAGAAAGACGCCTGTTCTTTTATTTTTCATCATTTCCCGTTTCAAATTAATAGCTTTTAATCTAGTACTCGACTTTAATTTTTTTCAATATCTTTTAGAAATTTCCCGTATGGTTTCGACTTATATTTTTAAATTATAATGTTAATAAAGTTCTAAGAAAACCTTAGATTAAACTTGACTTACATCAAGTGTATTTTAAACGAGAAAACCGCGCTCATATTTGTAAATTGAACACATTTACCGTTCGTACCCTGTTTTATTCTAATATAACAAACGTCAAATTGATACTGGCAGTTATGTAACAGCTATTGCACATAACTTTCAAACTTGGCCTGAATGTATCTGCTAAATTAGATATGCCACATTTGCCACGTACTTGACATTACTGTTCTCTCCACTATACTAGAAACATTATGTAGATGCGAGCGAAGAAAGATTTGGATTTCGGTTCTTTCCTATTAAAAATTTTGGAATGGTAATGACTTATAATTAAGGTCTCTTTTATCAATTCATTAATAATGTGCTCTCCATGAAGTATTAAATTAAGTAACACTAGTCTACAAAAATAATAACAATACTACTACCACTACTACTACTACTACTACTACTACTACTACTACTACTACTACTACTACTACTACTACTACTAATACTACTACTACTACCTACTACTACTACTACTACTACTACTACTACTACTACTACTACTACTACTACTACTCTTACTACTACTACTACTACTACTACTACTACTACTACCTACTACTTCTACTACTACTACTACTACTACTACTACTACTACTACTACTACTACTACTACTACTACTACTAATAATAAATACATTAATAACTACATTACTGTTATTATTATTGATTTTGTTATTATCATGATTGTGATAATGAATGATGGAGATCTTCAATATCATCATCATCATCAGCAGCAGCAGCATCAGCATCATCATCATCATCATCATCATCATCATCATCATCATCATCATCACCATCATCATCATCATCATCATCATCATCATCATTCATTATCAAAATCATGATAATAACAAAATCAATAATAGTAATGTAGTAATGTATTTATTTATGTATTTAAAAGTAGTAGTAGTAGTAGTAGTTAGTAGTAGTATAATAATAATAATATTATTATTATTATTATTACTATTATTATTGTTATTATTATTGTTATTATTATTATTATTATTATTATTATTATTATTATTATTGTTATTATTATTATTATTATTATTATTATTATTATTATTATTGTTGTTATTATTATTATTATTATTATTATTATTATTTTAAAATGAGGATGATGCATACAATCTTATAATGGGAGTACAACTTTATTTAGATATGATATATAGAAGAAAGCGTCTATAAATGTGGTTTTATTATTTTATTTATTTTTTATTTCAACGTCAGAAATTTATAATCCATAAATGCATAGATTAACATCACGCGATACTGCAGCTTTAAGAGTACACAAAAAAACACACGTTTATAGATACTTTACTGAGTCGATCCAGATTTACTCTCAGCCGAGACAATTTACAGCGGATATAAATGGTCGTATTTGAATTAAATTATGATATATTGGCCGCGCAAACATCAAAGCTTTCCCTCCCCTTCAGTTAAACATGGAGACCCTCTTGAGAACCGTTCACAAACACTCACACAGTGGGTTTCAAAAGGCTATCTTTGCTCTTAAATGTATCTCAAAACGAAGCGTTGACGCATCCAGCGGGTCGAATTAGTACTTCGGCATTTTTGCCCGCGAAACTCTTGTTTACATTTGATGAGTAGAAATGGATCACGTTTCTTAAAAAAAGTATTTTTTATGCTGGAGAAAGAATGAGCGTTTGTTGAGTATGCATAATTCTTATACAATGAATATTTAACAAAATCCTGCTCTCATTGAACGAAAAACGTTTCACTCATAGGCAGCCGTAGCATAACAAAATCAACCCCAAGCCTTCCCCACCGAACCCTATCCCCCCACCGAACCCTATCTCTTCCCCACCGAACCCTATCCCCCCACCGAACCCTATCCCCCCACCTAACCCTATCCCCCCACCTAACCCTATCCCCCCACCTAACCCTATCCCCCCACCGAACCCTATCCCCCCACCGAACCCTATCCCCGCCACCGAACCCTATCTCTTCCCCACCTAACCCTATCCCTTCCCCATCGAATCCTATCCCTCCCCAACCGAACCCTAAGTCGATAACACCCTATAACCTACATGTCCCTCGGATGTTTTGTTTTGTGATGACGTAAAAATCCCATTACAACATCCAAGGAGCCTGGGTTTCATCGAGTGATTTTGAGTGTGTGTGTGGTGCGGGGGGGGGGGGGGGTAGGGTCCCTTGTTTGGATGTAATATGAAAAACATGCAGTGTCACTAATTAAAAATAAACAAAAATACCTTTCAAAACCACAAGCATTTTAAGATATATTATTTTGTAGTCCAGTTGAATCACAGTTTTGGAGAAAAAAATAACATCATATTGTTTCATTTTTACACAAATGATTCGGGAATCACTACAATAACAAAGCATGAACATTCAAGGCAGTTCATTTGCTTAAAAACGTACACTGTTCTGGCATAAAAGGATGATTGTGTTTCTATTGAAATCCCCAAAGATGCGTGAATCTTATAAAACAAAGAAATACTTCAACAATTAATAATCATTTCTTTCACTTGAGCGTATGATAATGTTGTGTGTCGCAACACAAATGGCTTGTTTCAGTTACTAAAACATATTTTGATCGATGTTTTCCAGTGCAAAGTTATATATTTACTTCCCCTCTTGAATTCCAGCGCATCTGCGGAATAGATTATGTATATTGACTAGCCGACATCAATGGCTCTGATATTTTAACCAAATAAAATATTTACGTTATTCGACATATAAGCGGGGGTGAATTCGGTTTGCAAAGCGACTGTTACGCTAATCGGCCGTTCTTAAAGGGTTTGTTTGGTCCAATCACTTAATGATTTTATTAAGTGTCTTTTTAACATTTTTTGTTATAAATACTTTCGAAACAAAACGTACTTAAATGTACATACAAATATATTGTTGCGATTGCAACAGCTATATTTTGGTTTAAACAATATTTATTTGGCTATTCAAATACAGCATGTAAGCAATATAATACAATACAAACATACTAGCAAGTTTCGACGAAATATGCTTAACAAAAGGACTGCAAAGTGTATCTCGACGGAATTGAGAAAAAACAAACAGTTATATATTAATGAACTAACTTAACTTACACTTATTTCGGCACACAATCAATTCGACATTAACGCTTCTTTCCACATAACGATTTAAGGTAATACATTTTGTATTTAGATAAAATACTGAATAGTAGTAGCAAAAACTGGCTCAGAAAAAGAAATATTTTCTCATTGCAAGCCAGGAGCAGTAAACTCAGAAATATGAGTATAGCTTTTAACGAAGAATTCGTAATTATATTCAATACGGTGCATATGTTTATAATCAAACGGTCTCCTGAAATTGTTGTATATAGCACGAATTGGCACCACTTGTGCGTTTTTCACATTTAATATAATTCGCGTATCGTTCTTTAATCGGATAATTCGTGAATTTTTTTTTTGCGATATACGCTTTTATTTGATTCATTTGTGTGTTTAGTCTCTGATAATTGAAATATTTTATATCAGATGGGAAGTGATAATTTTGTTTCTCGATTTATATATTATCATATTTATTCATCATTGTTTCCCCCATTTTAGTGGGTAATGTGGAAGTGACGTTTATATAGGGTTCGGACGGGCATTGCTGGATAGGATAGTATGGGTATGTCGATGGATTTATTAATGTGTAATAAGCGGACCCCAGGCAAGGACAGGTAACGCACTCCATGACCCTACGGCCTAGCCCTAACACCGCGACGTAATTACCCCACCCACCCACACCAAACCAAAACGACCCACAATATCCACACACCACCAACCAAGTACCAAAGCCTCCCATCAGCCACCCAAGCGCCGCCTGTGTAAAAATAAACAAAGCAGCGCCATCTGATAATTAAACAGCGCTTCCGGCACTCAATAGAAAATAAAACTCCGTTTTATGGAAATCGCCGATGTTATACTGTTTGTTCAAACAGCAATAAAACCGCATGATCCGGGTTTTAAAACCCGGGTTACACTAATGTTCCCGGACCGGGTGGTTGTGACCCGGGAAAAGCGGCAAATGTCATCCATACGCCGCCCTTTAGTATCATCAAAAGAGAATAAAACGAATTGATCGCAGCTATTGAAGCGGCCATTAATCGACGTCAGGTTTTAGTGCACGGACATTTTGGGGCCTGTGCAGTCATTTTAATGATTGAATTACAGCGCGTGTTTGTGGTACAGGTGCGCCCTTGAAACAATAAAATAATTGTCAAGAAGTTTGTGTTTGTAGCGGCAATTAAAAAAAGCAACAGTATATAGCATTCAATTCAAATGTATAAATAAAACTGCTGGCACGTGCTTCAAAATGTATGACATGATTGTCGTTATATTTTCGGGCGCGGTGAGCAGACGTTACTACGAGCTTCGAAGCGGTAAACATGTTACGTAAACGTCACCTCGAAAATCATAACATTGATTAAGTAAACTAATAACAACGTCGAAAAATGGGCTACGAATTTCAAATCAAAGATCAAAATTAGTTATTGCCACTTCGACCACCCGAAACATGAGAAAGGCCAAGTAAAATGTTATACGTAAATAGAAACAATACGATAGCTGGCAGAGGTACGATAGATAAAAATCGTAATGTTATACGACTCATATAAGTACGCTTAATTCTCAATTAAATCGTAACATGTGTTACGATAAGCGCGAAAAATACATCGGGCTACTAAAGATAAGCCTTTACATTGCGACTAAGCATTTAACAAGCACCGTAACATCTTCAACGATAAAATAACGATTAGCAGAAACAAAGTGTCGTCCCGTTATTACAAGTCTGGCAACATTTTACTATCTATAAGTACGATAAGCGCATTGGGATGTTCTGAATATTAAAAGCGCACACATCACGACGTCACGTCCCTTTAACAGTCGAGAGGAATTCCCGCACGTGCCTGTATGTATTTATTGCCGTGATGTAGTGGAACGGCCCGTCAACGCGCGTATAACGAGGTGATAATTTAAGAGCTGCCACCGGCTTCTATTATCTAGGTACGTCTTAAGTGTCGAGCCTTGAAGCATATCAGTTCGGTTTGTGCGAAGGTGTTTTAGACCATGGCATCGCCTTTGGATGTACAAAGTTATTTTATTGTTACTCGTTGATATTCAATTGTGTTCATCAAACATCTGCGAGATTTATGCTGACAGTCAAACCGCTTTGGACGCGCCAACAAAAATGCAACGCTACGTTACGTTCCATCGTGATCGTACTAAAATGATACATCCATCACCATGCTAAAGTGTACTGGGTCCAGTATTTGACGATGTTAGTACAAAGTAGACTCTTGACATTGGGTCTAAAGCAGTGATTGATACGCAAGTCTGTGATTAAAAGACACCAATAAAAAGCAACATTTGATTCACGGTTCAAGTACACTTACTTATCAGATCGATGTCATTAAAAGAAACTAAAGATCGCGATACAGTCGTTACCACCGGTTAAAGAAAATCTCGATAATTTTCCCCTATAATACTGAATGTTCATCGAAGCTATGGTCTTGATCATATGCTAATTTTAAACGTGATAATTGATATGAACTTCAATGAAAGAGGAGGTTTAATGCAGGAACGACACTTAATGCTTAAACTGGATTTTCGCTAAGGAGAGACTTTCTAAAAACGAACAATATCATAAAAGCGGACAGTGCCGTCCCTGATTAGCCAGTGCGGACTGCACAATATAATCTGGGACGACAGTATACGCACATGCATAAAGCCCCTTTTCACGGAGCACGACCCATATATAAATACCTGTCTAAGTATTCTCTTGTTCGATTCTTGGAGGTAAATTATGTGTTTTAGTTTAAGTCTGTTTCAAGATAATGAAAGCCCGCGCGAGTCATAGCTCAGAGAAATGACATTTCTTTTTGGAATCAGGAAATATTGTCATCTCATTTGAGATTATGGCGGTTGGACACAGAGATGGTTAAAACTAGATAACGGCAAGCGGGCCTCCATTTACAAATCAGTACGAAGTGGTATTAACTTCCGGTTACCGGAAATTAAGGGCTAAGATCACCATCACGTGGTTTTAATGTCGACCAGGTTTTTGGCGTCGGGAAGCTTACCGATAAACACGAGACTCAGGTAGATAAATGTGCCGAAGAACCGAAAGATAAGAAAACCCGAAAGATCGTAAAATTCACCGAAAGGTACTCCGGTTAGATTCTACCCTTTTTGATTTATAGTCAAGCGGCAGCCGTACAGCTGTTAAGTTGGAACAGCTAGGTGAAAATCTTGTGAAAGTATGCGTTACGCACGAGGGCCAAATGAGAATCTTAGTACCAAACCTGTAGCTAGACAACACATGCAACACGCAGTGGTCTTGAGGAAAGTATGTGAGCCGATTGAATGTGTCTTGTTCTGAGAAAACGGGGCATAATGCATGTGCGTAAACACTTTCCGCTTAAACTAGATTTTCGGTAAAAAGGGACTTCATTTGAAAGAAAAATACCATTAAAGCGGAAAGTGTCGTCCCTGATTGCAGTGCCCCAGATAATTATTTGGGAAATAGGGTTTTCACCCATTGATTTTAAAAAATAGGGTGATTTCGGTCTTAAAATAGGGTGAAATGAGTTATAAAAATGCATACCTTAAAATCATTGCTGATTTGCCCGTTTAATAAAAGCCAATCTTGGTCACTTCAACGTATCCATTCTGATTCAGATTACTTTTATTGAAGCTAACTTGTATTGATTCAATAAAACTGTAAACTATTATAATTAATTTTAATAAACTGATGTTTCATAACATCTTTAATTCTTGAAACTGTCCATAATATAACCTTTAAACTTAAAAATTTGATAACACGAATGATTTGTCACTTAATTGCACTTGCTTTCTTTGTTAAAAAAAGTTTGCAATCGATTGATATTATGGCGCAACAATCGCGAACGTCTTTCGGCCTCTCTTAGACATTATTATTTTGTATCGTTATAGAAACTGAAAGGACAGACGCTTTACAAATACATGCACAATGAGCGACGGATTAAATCAGATTGAAAACGCATGTTTGTCGTAAATAATTTGGTCAGATGCAGTAATTAACTATGAAATCTAGTCCGCAGAGCGTTTGAATAACTTTCAATGTTTCCTGCTCCTTCAAGAAGACGCTTGCTGAATAAAAGCGACGTCACATTACGATAATAATTGCAAAGAGGATATACCGAAAATGAGCAAAGAATTTTAGATTGAAGCTATTGTATCGTACGCATCGAATTTTAGGAATTTGCGTAAAAGTCAAATTGGTTGCGTTTTCAATACGCATGATATTGTATATCTTTGCGTTTTTAAACATTTTAATAGGGTGAAAGACGCAGATACGCAGCTTATCTGGGGCACTGTGATTGACTTGTGCGGATTGCATAGGCTAATCTGGGACGACACTTTACGCACAGGCATTTTGCCCAATTTTCACAGATGATGACACCAATGAGAATTCGTCATATATCATAGACAGATGCGCGAAACAAACGGTCCTTTTTATCATACGTTAGAATTTCATGGTTAATTATTTCATTTCTGTTTAATGGTCATTTTAAATGTACAACAATTTAATTATATGAATATGTCAATAAAATGTTACATTTATCTATAATATGAATGTCGTGCATTGCAATTATGTAACTGAAAATGTATTTTTCTCTTTTTTTTTCAGTTTAACGCCCTTTATTATGTTAACATGGGTATCACTTGCATCGCTACAAACAGGATGCGTAGAGTCAAGGCAAATGTGCCGTGCGTAAGAGTTAATAGAAGTACGAAATTCTACACTTGGAGTATACACGTATATCAATTTTTAAACGTTGCATATCATAAATACGTCCCCGTTAAAATGATTTATACTCATAACGAATTTTCCTTTGTTGAATATGTATAAAGAAAACATTCAGCGCCTTGTCTGGGAACTGGGCAGTCCTTGGTCCGATCCGAAATCGATGCTGGAAGTATTTTCAGCTGCATCTTAATAGTAACATTTCTAATGAGCTTCGTTCTGAGATAACTGTACTTAATGGATGTGCGATAAGGTCGTCCAAAATTAGCCTGAGCAGCCCGCACAGGCTAACTAGGACGACTCTTTCCGCCTATACTTGATTTTTGGTAAGAAGAGACCGCATTTAAAGAAACATTCCATAAAGCAGAAAGTATCGCCCTTGATATGTCAGTGCAGACTGCACATGATAATCTTGGACGACACTTAACGCACACGTGGTAATGTGGGGAATGTGCATTTCTCCATTTGGATTCCTGGTGCCTCGGACTATCGCATTGAACAGATTTAATATATTGAACCTGTTCTTGCCTCACATTCAATATTCGGTACAATCTTCAGAAGATGGGAACTAATCTCGTTGACATGTAACAGGTATAGATGAGCATTGATTATATTGCAATACAATCAATTAAACATGTATTGAAATTGTAATGCCTCCCACGTATAGTTTGAACATTGCGATCATTTTCAAGTTATAAAAATTACTGCATTTACATTATGCTAAAACAGGTAGTTGTTATTGTCAAAAGATAATAATACACAACTCAAAGCCATCAATTCAATATAAACGCTAGCTATAGGACATTGTTTTTACAGTTTATTACGGCTACATACCACCAATTAACAAAGCGAATGCATTTCGTTTATTGAATGCCCTTGTTTTATCGCTACCATAATGCGTTGCACTATTGTCTTTCTAATGCAGATATGTTTATTCGTCTGCGTTGAAAACGGAGAAATTTATAATCTCATCGTTTACATTTTCATCTGAATTATGTTTGACTTTCGTTTTAGACACATACAAAAAATGCACATGCAACAGTAAACGCAGACATTTTCACGTTTTATCTCCCTATCAATAATATAACAAATGCACTAGAATTGTTGATACGTGTAATTGTTAAGGCTACGGATTTGCAAACTACGCCCGAACTGTTGAAAGTATGAAACAGTCGTTTTTTAGAGCTTAAGAATGCTTTGGAGTTTGGTTTTGTCGTGAATCCGCCTGATTTATCGCCGGGCAACTGGCGAGACTTTCGTTCTAATAAAGCGAACAAGAATTACCAGGATCCAAGATGGTTACATTATTTTTCATCAATTACTTATCGGCGGAGACATTCGTACACACCAAAAATTGCGGGAACTAAAGGTTTTTCAGCATACTTGCGAGAAAAACATTGCATTTCGCAATGTATCAAGTTGATTTCGGCACATGAAAACAAATGCATACGCACGTCATGGGGTAAATTTATATAAAATGTTTACAAAAGTTATTATAAACATATTTCAATATAAATTAAAATAAAAGTTAAGAAGAACATGTGTTGAAAAATGCGAAATAAGCCAGGTATTTAATTCTGAAATCGAAAATGTATGTACAGTCGAATTCGTCAGCATGTATTTCATGCATGTACGATGCGTATCTAAATTTAGTTTTACGGATCATTGTAATTTCCTGTAACGATATCTATTCATACGACACACGAACACTTACTCCGATCCTAATAAAAAGACAAATGGTTCAGTTATTGTAGGAAAATATGTACGAAATATCTTCGTCACAATCGTCTTGAGGCGCTAATTTGTCTTTGCTGCATTTTATGAAATTCGTCTTCAATGTATAATTTTTATTGTCTATTTTGTGTTTTTGTAACATATTTTTATCAATATAGTACAATTTAACACATATACAAATCGTGCATACTCTCTTTAACGTTGCGGGTTTTTACGTGCACCGCACATAGACGCGCACGTACACTGGTTCGTTTATCTCGATACTTTCCCAATACGTGAATATTTTACGCCATTCAAATTTCGTAAAGCGTCGCGGCGAAAATATTGCTTTCAAATAGAAAAAACTGTCAGAAGATTAGGGAAACGCATGTTTGGTTTAAACGCTGAACATAATTGTAAAATAAACTATCAGAAGAAAAAGGAACATCACACGATTTGATTCACTTCGAGTCCAATGTTGAGATTGAACTTGATAATGTAGTTTAAACATTTACACGTACTTGATCTGTTAATTGAATCTGTCATCCTTCATCAGATTATTTTGTAAGATTTGAAGAGTGCCTCGATTTATGGGGATTGTTGATAGTTAATCTTATATTTGATTAAAATTGCACCAATTAAATCATAACCCTCGCCCGTGCTTTTGTTGTATACTTTCTCAAGCCTTTTAACTTTTATCGCGAGTGAGGAAATAATGAGGGCCATGCAATTTAAGACTTTCTGATGTTTTGAAGGAATTTGATAAACGTAATTACGCTTTCTGATTTTAAATGCATGTTATTTGTTTTGCATTGTAAAATTATATGTTGTTAACAACCACGTCTGCGAACAAGCCGTAATACTATTTTTACAACATAATAACAATATAAGGGCTAAAACATAAAAGAAAACTATTTGTAAAAAGTAACATGCGGCATCTAATGCATATTTACTACAATAAAAATAATTATAAAAAAATGGAAGTTTACGTGTAGTCATCCAAGCAACAGAAGCAATTACAATAAAATACCAAATACCCCTTCCGTGCTTTATACGGAATTTCCTAACGCGTACACAACTTCTCGCTAATTAAAAAGAACGCAGACTACGAGTCTACGGTGAAATTAGAGACGGACAATTTATAAAATAAACAAATATTACAAGTCATATTATCGAACATACCGCGAATAGAATCATTTTGCGAACAGTGTGTTTGTTTTTCTGTACTTTCTGTTGCTTTTCAAAACTAAAAATTAATTATGATCGAAATTACAGGCATTCTTGGGAAACCAAAATTCCTTCGTTTATGTTACATAGACAATATCATTAGGAGCGTTGGAGTTATTAACAGTCCAACCATACTTTTGTTAACGATAATTTTCGACCATATGTAGACTAAGAACAATCAAATGTATATACGTGTATTATGCATAAAGAAAATCTAATAAATTTGAGCGATAAGCGGTAGAAATTAACTTGACAACAGTACATTCAGGAATAGAAAAACAACAACACGTTATTCGCATACAGCAACGTCACACATTCCCTCGCGTTAACAAGCAACAAAGGGGTTAAAAAGGAGAAAAAAACACCAGCCCTTTGATAGTTACTGTAGCAAAGCTAGTCTAGCCGTGAAAACCGCCATCGGTCATTGATAAACATAAAAAAATGATGTTGAAAAAGTCACTTGTTTCAATGGTTATTGTATTTCGTGGTATTTACACATTATTCTATACAGTAGTTGGTAAATATACGGCCTTTTTCAAGGGCGGTGTGTGGCGACATAACATGGATGCTTGTCGTATTTGCTCGAGAGCAAAGATTTTGCCCGTCGATTACTAATTGAAGGAGACAAATGTCGACAATGAAGCGGAAAGATGAACAAATTGGCCACAGATTAATAATCTTCAGACAGGTGAATAGTGCTCCGCCGATTTTGCTAAGCAAAGTGTTAAGCAGAAATTACGAATCATTCAGACTTAGCAATCATGGAGTGTGAGTTAACAATTTATGCCTAGCGTCTAGAAAAAAGGCCTTGGCAAACAGCGTAGACCCAGATGAGACGCCACATGATGCGGTGTCTCATCAGGGTCTACGCTGTTTGCTTAAAGAAATTTCTGTAAGAAATATTCTAAATATAGAAATACATATAGAAGACATCCCTAATTTTGGAAATACAATGATCCAATTTAGAATGATCGGAGAGTCCACTAGGCATAAATGGGTTAAGCAGAAAACACGAATCATTCAGACTTAACAATAATGGAGAGTGTGAGTTATGGCTCACTTACAATGCAGAGGTTTAAACTGACGTGAACGGGAAATTAAAAAAAAGTCCGCGACCCAACCGAGGTCAGAGAGTTATCTGATCTGATGTGCAACCTGCAATTATACCTGCTAATAATAATAATTTTGACATCAGTTTTAACGAAAAAATCTTCCTGATGGTATTACATGAATTCTAGAGCGTAAAGTAACTTGACTGTAAATGTATTAAACCATCAAATCGTTACACAACTTTGTTTAGAGATTGCGTACACTCTATTAATCAGCAAGTTTTACATACACCTATAAAATGACACATTCAAAAGTAACAATCGTACAAGTAACCAAAAGAACAGCTGAAGATTGCAATGGCGTCTAACAGGTGATCTCTTTTGGGTCTGTTTTTCATCAGCTGCTTGTTTGTTATGTTTTAAACGAATGAAATGTCATAATTGACATGCTTTTTAACGTATTTATCAACATAATCCTAGATAGCAGAACGACTAGATAAATCAATGTTAATGTTATAAGGACAGAAGCGAGCGAGATCGAAGACAAATTCTATATCTTCTGATGACGTAATACATAATTCCGTCAAAACGAACCTAAAGGGAAAAAACGATCAGAAAGCAAAACTAGCGTGAAGAAATAATCGTTATGATTAATACGACTCGCGAATCGCGATACAACAAGCAGACGAATAGTTCCGCATCAAAATATCATCAACATTGCATGCTAACGTTTCCTGTGTACAAAGTTGAGAAGTATAATGGATTTTGCAGAATCTAATTCTGTCTTCGAAAACTGGTAAATATTTATTTTAACAAGGCTTGCCTCTGGGTTATAACGTCTACGTTAGCAAATTTGAACATTACACTTACAACGCTAATAAAATGTTCACAGTTCTTATTCGGAACATACTTTATATATATATATATTTGATACAGTTGAACATAGTCCTTACGTTTTCAACGACAATGCATTCGAGTGAATTGCACTTCAACATTGAGGATCCGATGGACCTTTAAAGCTCCGTGTTAAAATGAGTCGCGTTTTGAGAAAACTGGGCATAATGCGCTTTTATGCGCTTTTATGGTATTTTAAGTTTCAAGGAAGTCCCTCCTTACCGAAAATCAAGTTTAGACG
Organism: Dreissena polymorpha; assembly: GCF_020536995.1. Classification (NCBI taxonomy): domain Eukaryota; kingdom Metazoa; phylum Mollusca; class Bivalvia; order Myida; family Dreissenidae; genus Dreissena; species Dreissena polymorpha. Next base: position 83,091,541 of record NC_068360.1, read on the forward strand.
GAAAGTGTCGTCCCTGGTTAGCCTGTGCGGACTGTACAGGCTAATCTGGGACGACACTTTACGCACATGCATTATGCCCAGTTTTCTCAGAACAAGGCTCAAATCGTTTGTATTCAACACTGGATGGTGAATATCTACGTTAATACTAACACGAGCCCCAGATCCACCCCGACATGTCAGATATTTCCTCGCTATTTTTCAACGACTATAATTGATGTTTTGAAACATCTTTTGGCGGCGGCGTGTATTTGTATTTACGTTCATTTGTAAAAACCATACCGGATAATATACATTTTAAGTATCTCTTTTGTAGATTAAAATAAAGTTGATTTTTTAAATAAATAACTTAGATTTTTCTGTTTTCTCTTCTATAAATTTGAAGAAAGTTGATTTGTTTCAAAAAGAAATAAACTCAAATATTGGTTCACACTCGTGTGAATTACATTACGATTTAAAGCGAATTAAAAATATTTATACAGGAGTACATTCCATGTAATTTGCATCTTCAGTGTATTTACTCAATCGCGCGGTTTCTACATTAATTGTAGGCCACTAGCATGGGAAATTTCAACAACTCAGACACAATGGTAGCGTCTCAGATTTATTAGATAGCAGGACTATACATTTTAAAAAGAGATCTGTCGTAATTATATTGAAAACGTGAAGTGCGAATTTACATAAAATTCATTAAAACAGAATTACAACACTAGGTCAACAATGGTCCACATTACAACCGAATTTTTTTGTAACGTTGACAGTTAACCCATGTATGCCTAGTGGACTCTCCTATCCTTCTAAATTGGATCAATTTATTTCCAAAATTAGGGATGTCTAGTATATTTATTTCTATATTTAGAATATTTCTTACAGAAATTCCTTTAAGCAAACAGCGCAGACCCAGATAAGACGCCGCATCATGCGGCGTCTTATCTGGGTCAACGCTGTTTGCCAAGGCCTCTAGACGCTAGGCATAAATGGTTTAAAATACACATTCACATGAACGTGTTACTATAAAGATGGGAAACTAGGAATTTCGCGAAATTCCTAAACGCTTATGGATTTTCGTCATGACTTTCGAAAAATGACTGTAACACTTAGGAGCTTGACGAAATGCCCTTTTTACAAGCATTTGGCGCTACGACACAGAAAAGGTAACATAATTTTACACAGTTGTATTAGAGGCTTGTAAGATGATTAAGAACATGTCTTGGTTTTCATTGTGTGATTTGATTGAATACATACAGTTTTCATTGTGTGATTTGATTGAATACATACAGTATTCATTGTGTGATTTGATTGAATACATACAGTTTTCATTGTGTGATTTGATTGAATACATACAGTTTTCATTGTGTGATTTGATTGAATACATACAGTTTTCATTGTGTGATTTGATTGAATACATACAGTATTCATTGTGTGATTTGATTGAATACATACAGTTTTTATTGTGTGATTTGATTGAATACATACAGTTTTCATTGTGTGATTTGATTGAATACATACAGTTTTCATTGTGTGATTTGATTGAATACATACAGTTTTCATTGTGTGATTTGATTGAATACATACAGTTTTCATTGTGTGATTTGATTGAATACATACAGTTTTCATTGTGTGATTTGATTGAATACATACAGTATTCATTGTGTGATTTGATTGAATACATACAGTATCACGCTTGATATTGTATATGTCATGCGCTGTTAGCTCCTGTTGATGGCGTCTAAGAAGACGATGTTGATAGCGATAGAGACACTGAATGAAATTACGTTTATGTTTTTTGTTGTTGCGTCTGCTGCTGCTGCTGTTACAACTTCTTATAAAAATTAAGATGATTATACGACGAAGATAGATACAATATCGATTGAGCCTAATTATATAGATAGCTTAACGTCTGCGACTGCCGAGTCCTAAAGCGTTTATAAATATTATTCTTTGTGAAATCACGTTTTGTTTTGAATTTAAACCTAGTTGAAGGATTGAATAGCGGCTAATTCCCACTTACCGCTGTTTAATAGTACCCCAAAGTGTAACCGTGTCCGTAAATTTGTCAAACAAATAGCCGGTATTGAATTTTAACGAGTAGAAAATACGATGCTCGATGACATGCACCAAGTCTTTGACAGGCAAATTCAAATTCTAACTTGCCAGATTACAGACTGTGAATTTACGGCCGTCTAAACATTGTTTATGCAATAACACAGACAACGTTTATTTCCATTTAAACAATATTCCTTAGACCCGCGTCTTGATTTATTTAACTCGGTTCAAGACGGCATTTCATCGTGCAATTGAGAAGTTAGTGCAATAATGTTTGCAAGCGCAGTATATATAAATTTTTACTTGAAATTAGTTCGTTCAGTTAAACGTTAGATCCATATGAAAAAGATATGAATTCAACAATAAATAAATGATTCGCTACTGAAAGTGAAATTTTAAAATGATTCACCGATTTTCATGTTTTACTAGAGAACGATATAAATATATCAATCATTAAAACATCCAACATAAAAGTACAAAATGTAAAGTTCTGTGTCTATTTTTCATCGATTCCTCCAGCATGTGAATTTTTAATTATGTACGGATATATTATTGCGCTGATCTGTATCCATGCTAGTGTAGATCAGCCGCGCTCTGTGAAAAGGGTGTTTAATGCATGTGCGTAAAATGTCGTCCCAGATTACCACGTGCAGACCGCACCGGATAATCAGGGACGACACGTTCCGCCTAAACTGGATTGCCGTGAACTAGAGTCTTCGTCCTGATAAGCCTTGTTTGGGACGACACTTTTCACGCATGCATTTAACCCCCTTAACACATAGCACGGCCCATATGTATGCATATAACTCACACAATATGTATGCTACTGTACTGACTTTTTTAACTAGAAGAAGTTCCTTTGCTTAGTGTAATCTACGTGTAGGTCTGCCTTTGAAAGAAAAGGACCTACCGTATATGTTTATCATACGCTTTTAATGTGGATATATTTTAAAGTAGAATGATTATGATATTTTTGTCGCCTAAACAATGTGCTTTGCCAGTGACTTAAATTCAAAAAGTTATTGATGTCGCTGGAAGATTCGGGGTCTGTGTTGCAGTTAAGTCAAATATATTTAGCAAATACAATTGCATATAGACAAAGGAAAAATATTATTTTAGAAAAAAATAAATATTTATAGCATTTGTCTGTTTTGTAGTCGATGTGTCGTATGAGAATATGAGTCTGATCGAAACATTTTGTGAATTTAAGACTCGCTCTGCACAGGATAATAAGGGAGAACAATTTTCGCTTTTATTGATTTTTTGTGTTTCGCGGATTTCTTTTCTTATCGAAAATCCTATAACGGCGGAAATATTCGCCCTGACTGCAAATGTTTATCTGAGACGACACTAAACGACCATGCATTAAGTTCTTTTTTCTATTGGGATTCTCAGTTACATCTGGAAGCAGTGATAAAAAGGGTAGCGAATCTAATGAAGATGGCACAATATACAACATACACTTGTTGCGCAAGTTGTATCCAATCGAATACATGTTGGATAATGTACACAATCGCCTAATTTAACGTCACTAATGTTTACATTTACCAGTTATTATGGGACAATAAATATTACGAGAGTTTTACGACCGTTTGATACGCAAACTGCCATATGGCGTTAGAGTTTGTATTATCCGAACAGGTGTTTCGACGCATTCACAATTGGAAACGGGTGTTCCGGACAATTGCCTTTCTAAAATTTCGATTGTTGCATGACAATGTATTTTACCTCCTTTATCTTTTTCACGATGGGTATTTATGTTTAAAAATTTAAGACGTACTTAAAACACATTTTCCGAATTTAACTTGTATAACACACATAGATGTATGATAAAAATCAAAAAGAAACAAACATTACATGGATTCTTCATCTTTGACCTTCTTGCATTCATGAGTATTATTTATGAGAAATATATTTGCAATTTAGAATTATTATCTTTTAGTTTAATCCGTCTTAGGTAAATAAAATATCAATAGTTTAAGCATGTTAAATTATTGTTCTATTTAACTGACATAAACAATTAAGTGTATATTTAAAGTCTTGAAAGAAATAACTATATCATGTATACATATGTAATCCACTGATATTGTAAGTGCTTTTAGAGTCAAGTAAAAGTTGTCTACCCCTGTTCCTTGTAACAACACTGGGTGTCGAAAACTTCTTTCGTAAAGTAGGTAAGAAGATTATCTTGACAAAAAATTACACCTGCATTGACTCTATTTGTTTGAGACAGAAGCGGCATGCATTTGACGTGTTTGTATTGTTTCATTTTTTACTTCAGATTAATACAAATTCAATCAGATTAAAGAAAAAAATTGATACCAATTTATTCCGTCTAGCAGTGTTGAGATAAAAATTTGGGCTAGTAAACGCAGTATACCAGTATACAATAATAGCGGGCTAGTTTCGCAGTATACCAGTATACAATAATAGCGGGCTAGTTTCGCAGTATACCAGTATACAATAATAGCGGGCTAGTTTCGCAGTATACCAGTATACAATAATAGCGGGCTAGTAAACGCAGTATACCAGTATACAATAATAGCGGGCTAGTAAACGCAGTATACCAGTATACAATAATAGCGGGCTAGTTTCGCAGTATACCAGTATACAATAATAGCGGGCTAGTTTCGCAGTATACCAGTATACAATAATAGCGGGCTAGTTTCGCAGTATACCAGTATACAATAATAGCGGGCTAGTTTCGCAGTATACCAGTATACAATAATAGCGGGCTAGTTTCGCAGTATACCAGTATACAATAATAGCGGGCTAGTTTCGCAGTTAAATGATATGATAGACTGACAATCGAATCAAAAAAAACCCTTAGAGTTTTACTGCAATACTTGTTATCAGAGATGCTCTTGGCTTCTTATATTATTAAACAAATGTAACCTGATTTTTGCTTCACCAGACTAATTATATCAAGGCAACATAAAAAGCAACGCAAATACATCTATATATATTATCTCTATCATTCGCAAATCTCATTATATCTCTTCAGATTTGTTTTATCACAAATTGTTTAAATTATATTTAGAGAGATCAGAATTTGAGGTGCATCAAAATAAAGTCTGAAACTCTCGTAATATCTTATTAATTTCTCTTCACGTTGTTCTTTTCCGGTTTGTTTATCGCGAATAAATTAGATACGAATTCTGATTTTGGAATATTTTCGGTGAACGGTACAACTCGGTAGTTTTTAGCCTGACAAACGTTTCTGGTGGAATTTTAGAGCATACATTAAAAGAATCTTGCAAAAACAAATGTAATTTTGCTATGGACCTTTAGAAGAAGATTGCACGTTATTGGATGTTGATAGTCTATCTTGAGTGACGGAACTATTGGTTTGCTTTTACCAGTGTTTTTTGTCGATTTTTATAGCAAGTATAAACAAATAAATTGGAACAACACATACTGCTATGGATATCCAAACTCTACTTGTTGGAATAAGTAAAATGAATAATACTACAGAAAATAATTCATGTTTTTTTCCCCGATGTTCTATTCATTTTTGTGTGGAACGGTATTGAGATAAACAATTATGATTTAAACAAAAATGTGAATAATGTCCATAAATTAATTATTTATCAATTGGTCTTAAAATCTAAAAAAATATTAAGACAAAAATAAAGGCTTAATATGTTATGCAGACACACAAGTAAATCAAATTTATGTACAAGCATAATAAGTTTGTGAACGGATTGTTGCATTTAAGTTTGCTGAATCACAACAATTTTTGTTTTAAACGTGTCTGTTCCACGTTTATCTGGTGTTTTCCAATAATCATTGCGCAGGAATATTTTCATTGAAAAATTTACTTTGCTAATTAAAACCAGCGCTCCAGGTCATTCTTAATTAAAAGTGCTGCAATAGCATATACACGTAGAAGTGTCTTTTTTTCAAATGTCTACGGATGCTTGTATTTTATAAATCTAGTTGCAAGTGTGTGTCTGTAATCCTTCTGATAAAGACCTTGGTAGCTCCGTTGATAACGAATTTAATAATATTACAGACAGCGTTGGTGTTCACACTATTCAAAACAAAAGACACACACGCTTATTTTCGAATTTTAACGTGTGGATTAAAAATACCGAATACTCTAATATGACCAATGATTATTGAGACCCCGTATTAATGTCTTAATGACAAATATAGAGTCTTCATAACTTATAAAAAAACACTTAATAACTGAGACCCCGAATGTATATGTTAATAACAAATAATATTTAAACAAAGAAACGTCTAAAGAAAACGGAGTATGCATGTGCGGTAAGACTAAAGTATCGGCACAGATGAGCCTGTGTCATCCGCACAGGTTAATCAGGGAAAACAATTCTCGGCTCTGCCGGATAAAAAATTCATTAAAGCGATGAGTTTTGCCCCCGATTAGCCTGTGTCCATTTCACGGGCTAATATGTTACGACACTTAACGTACATGCATCACGCCACGTTTTCCGAGAACAAAGTTGTAAAAAAACAACACCAAATTGATTGACTGAAACATCGGTTATATGTGTAAATAAAAATAAAAAATAAAATAAAAACAACTGAGACTTTATCGAAGTAAATCAAGCAACGATCACAAGTAAAAATACTTACAGCCACTTGACCCCAACGACCCCGTCCATGCACAGGGTCAGTACAATCATCATGGTTACGAGGGTTTGCTCGTGATGCATCCTCATGCTGGCCCCTTGGTCCTTTGATCCGTGTGCGTAAAATCCCTTGATTATATTTAAGTTCCCGGAATTCACTTCATTAAAGAATCAAACCCTAGCTCATTAAAATTCTAATCCAATCGAAAGCAGCTTTGTCATGCTGTGTATTTTTTGTTTCACATTAACTGATGTTGTGTGCTTTTCAGAATTTTTCATAAATTTAACACCAAATTAAATTTATATATTTACAATCCAGTATAATTTAAACTTCCACATCTACATATTTTATAAATTATACAACGCAATGGTATTTGTGCGAACTAAATACTTATTTATCACTTTAATATATTTTTTTATAACTTAGTCCGATAATTCATTTATTGCCGCCTACTGAAACGTTATCTCATCGGGTCAATGTGTAACGTTACATACGTATAACTGTACGTTCACACATAAAATTCATCAATTACTATCAATATCAGTATTATTTCACTTAACACTGTGCGAAAAAGTTAAACTGACAATTCATTACTATGGACTGACAGCCATATAAGCTACAAAAAGTAATCGATTAAACCTGCATTAAATCGACACACTGTTTCCAGAACACTAAAGCACGCCCTTTTTAAACAGTGATCGTTTTAACAATGCTCCAACAGTGTTAACTCTATTCGCTCCAATGTCAGTAAGACTGTTCGCTACTTTAACTCCGCTTGTTTTTCATACACTACCTTTTCACACCTTCGCTGTGTCTATTGAATGGTTTACCCAATACAAGTGTGTGCCGTTCGCCAAACGCGCGGCGTTTTAAACTCGCGAAAACAGGTGTCACAAAATATTGCATTGTTTCAGCCCATTCACAATAGAGCTGTTAATGATTTTAAAACAGATGTTTCAGCGTTTCTGAAAATTAAATTGTAACACTTATTACCACCATAACTCGCAAATTGGATTAATTTATATAACAAATACAAGTAGAAATTCCAACACAACGGCTGTTGCGAAAATCCAGATGGTACGCCAATTTTTGAATTATCCAACATCAAAAATATTGCATTAGCATAATCGAGCATCTGCAACGACCTTGATCACCTTAGCACGAGAAGTGAACTGTAAGAGGAAAAAACGCCCTTTTCCGACATCCTGTCATTTCGGACCTCACGCAAAGTCGAAAATAAACTCACTGCTCAGTTTAGCCAGATGGCTTGTAGCCGTGACCTGGGAACGTGAAAACAATGAATAATTATCCTTCCGCCAGCAGTTGTATTTCGGATGCGCTGCATTGAATTATTTCACTTCCGTCGATAACATTTATGATGTTAACATACTGACATTTCGTATCTGGTATCACTTATGTCCCCCAAGAAGTGGTACAATTACTGAACTCTTCTACTTTTCCTCTGGCAATTGTCCGATTGTTTACATCCGCCTCTACGATTACTGTTTCATGGTTTCTTTCCGCGGACAATTTCTAAAAAGAAAACAGGTTTAAAGGTAAAAAGCAAGGGATGTTGAGAGGACATTTTCTACTGAGTGATCATTTAATGAATTTGACAACGACGAAGATGACAGTGATGCTGATATAATGTTGTTGTTTGCTTAAATTGCTGCTGGTACTTCTGTTGCGGCTAATTAATATTTTCGCCGCTGATAATGGGGATATTTGTGTGATGTGATGACATCGGTGATGAAAATCGAAGTGATGAGGGTGGCATCGATAATAATGACGACGACGATAGAAATGATGTTTAAACACAGAGCCCCCGAATATCACAACTGCATGTATCGACACCAACGTGTCGCAATATCAAACCTACACGTATCGACACCAGAGTATCGCAAAATCACAACTTCATGTATCGACAGCACTAATTGACTCTACTACGAACTTTCGTTACTACACTGTTCATCTTATTAATTTCCGGCTGCTCAGACAAGCCAACTCCCAATCTTGTATAAACAAGCACATTTACGCGAATTTTTAAGAATAATGTTCTCATATTCTCACCAGTATCCGACGGCTGCAGATTAAAGTATTTTTTTCGTAGGTATGCGCAGAAGATTGTGTTTGTAAATATCGAGCGATTAATTCCAGCTAATGTTTTCTATAATCGTTAAGATGAGTTTACTTCCCTATTTCACTCAATGTTATGGACATTACGGGCTAGGCTACACCGTCAGAAGCTATTAAAAACTCGGCGTAATGACGATTTTCGAGTGTATTATAAATAAAAGTTTCCCATTCTGTATCTATAATGATCTTCAAACGAAGATCTGCATGTTTGAAAGCCATGATAAATATTTGCAAGAAATAATGATTCATAACTGTATAGTAGAGTTTAATGCTGGTGGAATTTAATTCACCACATTGTAAAGTATGCAAAAAACAAGAATATAATTTGTTTGGGAAACATATACATTACAAATCAGAGGGCCTTTTTTATCTTGTTCGTTGCATATTACATTAAAATGTCTTGTTCAGTTGTATTTTGCAACGAACCTAATGATCTTGGTGACTTTAAACCAGTATATAGACATAGAATTCATAATGTACTGATTTCATCTACAATAATTTCACATTGCTTTGAGCTCGGTTTAAGAGTTTTGGATATGGTGCCATTGACCCCACGATTTGCATGCGGGTCACGGCAAACTAAGGGCATAATTGGCATGCCATACATCACTCGAGCGTAACAAAGGGTGAGGGGTAGACATTTCGTAACACTTCAATAAGAAACCGACATTCTACCTTGTATTTCTTGCATGTAATCGTCGTTAACGACAATAACGTCGACTATCATGGTGAAGACACCATTGACAACGATGATAATGTTCAGGTCGAAGGCAAAGAAGTAATTTCAAGGGTGTCCGGATATGTCCGTATTCGGATGTTTAGGATAAAGTTCAGCTGAAGGATCCAACAGGCACCACCAAACTTTGAGCATTTAATATTTTTTGCAAAAGTGTGCATGCGTATTTGATTGGTTTTATTTATTCCCAACCAAAAGAAAAGATGTTATCATTTCAGCTGGTAGGCTTTTCGGATGGTTCTTATTCCGGACGTTTACTGCGTTGAAGAACCTAAGTCCGAGAAGAGATCACCATTTAACCTGTTTGGTCACGATTTATGAGCCGTCTTTGCATATCTTGAAATTCGTATTGCTTTTATTTATCATCAAACTAAAGATAAACAATGATAAGAGGGCAGATTGTTTAGGCTGACAATCGACAAACAGTCGTAAAACATTAACTACCTTCTGACCGGCCTTTGTATCGCGGCCAAGTTACCCGCTGGCTACTCGTTAAAAGTTAAAGACTAAAAATACGATCGTAAAAATGTTAAGGTCCACGAAATCGCACGACGTCAATGCGATTTATGTTTCGATATTGAATGTGTGAACAATTTGTATGCATCTGTTTGCACATCCTTTTGTTAACAAGAAATAAATGTATTGTGACTATACATTTTAATTATGCTTTTATTACAAACGTTACAAAAAAAGTCTCTAGCTCTGTAAAGTTTTATTGTAGACAGTAACGTTTGTTGTTCTGACATGTTTTCACTTTAAATATGACTTGATGATCATTGATAATTTTGATGTAATATTATAGGTTTAGTGAAATTTTTCTGTTGATGTTTAGAACGGTTGGAATGAAATCTGCGTGACGTGTCTATTATCAACCGGGAAAAGAAACAATAATTTTCAATATAAGCGGCTCCTGGGTGGGATGGGGTTGGAACGAGCTCTTAAAAAAAGATGTCAATGTAAGCCTCGTTCTAAGAAAACTTGGCTTAACCCTTCGCGTGCTGGGAAATTTGTCGTCTGCTAAAATGTCGTCTGCTGAATTTCTAAAATGAGCATTTTCTTCGATTTTTTTCAAAGAATATTATCAGAATAGCAAACAGTTTGGATCCTGATGAGACGCCACGTTCTGTGGCGTCTCATCTGGATCCAAACTGTTTGCAAAGGCCTTCAAAATTCGGTTCCCGCACTGAAAGGCTTAAAGCATGTGTGTGATGTGTCAACCGAGATTAGCCTGTGCAATCTGCACGGCTATTCTGGGACGACACTTTCCGTTTTTATAATATGTTTCGTTTTACGGAAGCCTCGTCAAAACGTGTATCCAGTGTAGGCGGACAGAATCATCTCGGATAAGCATGTGGACCAAACTTTACGCACGTGCATTAAGCCCTGTTTTCCTGGAGCTAGGCTCATATTATGTCACTTCCCGTAGGCTTATCGGACGATGTTTATTTCAGTATAAACACGGGCTAGTTATATTGTCAGAGTTCTATTTGTTATATAGTTAAGTGAAATAAATATTAGTTTTGATTCGTTCTGTTTTGAATATCTCCGGTATTGTCGAAAACTATTGTCATTTTCTTTGATTCTTTAGTTTCAGGCACACCCATTTGTAAATTATCATATTTCACTTAAACATTAAATCATTTACAATAATTGAAAAAATAAAACCAAAGAGTTCATCGGAAAGGGTAGCATGTAGGAAACACAAAAGACAGTTCACCTTATTATCTAGGTTCAGTTACAGACAGGTTAACTTTGCACCTGTTTATAATGATTTTTCTGATTAATGTGTTCCACACGAACGCAGAATTATGAGTCAAATTACTCACACGTAAAACAATGTGTTGTTTTTTATTTATTTTGGAACGTTGTTTGCCTCTTGAGTACTTTTGTTTATCCATATATTACACAAATCTGGCACAGAAGTCCGAGTAATACCATATATACAATTGGTTCACTGTGAATTTGTTCATGCATGTGATCATTAAATTTTAATGGGCTTGTTCGCATACATAATTTTCAACCGAAGCAAACGTTAATTTGGAGTACACAAAAACACCCCCGCCCTCGAGCAACCATACACATTGAAAAACGATAACAACATCAACAACAACAACATTAACGATTCCAGACTGATGCTGCAACGATTGGTGTGGCCCCTGTGTAGTTGTTGGATAATTTAAATAGGACAAATTCCAAACACCAGAATGCAAATAAATAGAGTAAGCAATTTTTATGGTATGAGTGTCGATTTTATAACTAAATGCGCTCGCGTGCATGCACGCATAATCTGTGTTGTTTTACTCATACATTGTATATTAAATTAATATGGATATAAAAACCGGCATTAACATGTTTAGCGATCATTGATGTCATGGTCTACTTATTGTTATCATTTAACTTCTCACAAAATAAAATATATAAATGTGGATATTGCAGATGTTCGCATTTCTAGTTGTAACTATTTTATTTTATATTAAGCTTGCTTGTGAAACGGTTTCAATAACTTTGGACATGCATAATATATTGTACATAATTTATGAATGAATTCAGACATTTGATAACAATAGATTAGTCAATCCCATACAGAGAAAAAGTCCATAATACCACAATTAATAGATGTTAATATCTATTTTTTAAAGGTTACAAGATGCAAAGCTGCACAACAAACATTTTCTTTGGCGTTTCTTGTACATGATATGAATTTTCTTTTCTAAGGTGTTTATTCGATGAAGTAATCGTTGTTAATTTTTATTGAACTAAGTTGCGCAACATAATTACTACGACAACTCGGCTTTGTTGTTGAACAATGCTTTAATTTGTAATGGGCGAGAGTTTCGTGTAGTTTTACACATGTACAGAATGACACCAGAGTAACAAGGTAACGTGTTTTCTTCTTTAAAATGCCAAAATCGCATGTCGAAACCATTCGCACCTCCCCGTTATTTGTTTCTTTTGATAGTTTAATTGCACCTAAACGTTTTTAATTGACGAGTATACATAATATTTGATCGCCTGTCGACATCTGTCCAAGCCGACAAAGGTGTGAAAATCGTAGACAATAGACGCGTGTGTGTTTTGCTAACAATAAATATTTCGAATTATTGAAACTATATTGTAAAAACAGAGTAAGGATCTGCGATAATGATCATAAAAATTTGTAGCGTCAATAGGAGAACAAATTGGATTAAAATTATCCCATATTGCCGTCAGGCGACACGCAACGTCGAGCAATGTATCTACAACGGGATCAGTCTGCTATTGATATTTTTTACATATTTATGACGTCTTCAATAAAAACAACGAAACAACAACGCCAGCATCTTAAACAACACCAAACTTCTATGCTGCTACTGCAGCTGCTGCTGCTATTGCTTTTGTCATTGCTATTGCTGCTAGAACTGTTACTGCTACTGCGACTGCTACTGCCACTGCCACTGCCACTGCTACCGCTACCGCTACCGCTACCGCTACCGCTACCGCTACGCTTCCGCTACTGCTGCTTCTTCTGCTACTGCTACCGCTACTGCTTCCGATACCGCCGCCCTACCGTTACTGATAATACTGCTGGTACCTCTCCTGCTGCAGCTGCTGCTACCAATGCTGCTGTTAATGCCAATATCATTGAAATGACCACTACCACAACCAGCATTAATTACAATATTATTTACCTCAACAACAACCACCCCAAATTCTATCTCGACATTAACTAGAGTACTACATTTAGGTACGAAACATTCATTTAAAATATGACATTTATTTTCTTAGTCGGACATGAAAGAAACACATATCAAGTGTTTAATATTCACTTCTAAAGCCGTATTGTCTTTAATCACCTTTAACAAAATTCCAGATAAGCCCCATTAAAGCCATATCTTTTATTTTATCAGCGAAATGACCGTAAACAAATTGTATTTGGTCAGCGCCCATTATCCTATATCTCGCCAACATTATGGAATTAACGCGGAACGCGTCCCCGTGAACGACGCATTATGTTCGCTCAACTGACCCAAAATAAATGCTTCAGATGACTACGCCGATAATAACAGTTTAGCAAATCCTCCTATTGTTTCAAATTGAATACATTTTCAATACATGAAAGGCGAGCAAAGGCGTGTATCTATAGGGCAGACTCAAGCGGGTTACGGGGTCGCTGGCTTGAAGATCACTTTGGTCAATAAACAACCGTTCTATTAGAGAGCCCTCTGTATAAAACACCGCCCCAACTGCGTTTAATTATACACTAGGTTTATAACGTCTATTGCAAGATGCATTTTTTTTATCGTTTTAGCGATACTAAAATTATAGTCTCATTTTAAACACTCGCTTCTCGAGATATGGCGTAAAGCGGGAGTGAAGAATTGAACCGATCAGTAAAATGCGGTCGGGACTAATTTGAAAATCAATTGCGCGTTATTAATTCGCGCATTGTCACGAAAACGTTTGTAAAATGGATTGAAACCGAAATTGATAGTATTACGACCGCGAAGATTTGCTATTAATTTAAAGGGGCGAAACTTAGTTGTAATTGAAAAACATGTCAAAGAAGTAGTAAGAGCTACCATATTGTGGAGATAACATCTGTTCGTATATAATAAGAAATAAAAATATCTACTGCAATATTAACGGAACATAATTCACGATCACAATGTCCCATATCGATTGAAATTTAACAATTCGTTTCAATTGCATTACAATTCAATGAAAATTGAGTATATTTTGAATTTAAATGAGGGTGCCACTTTTAATAACTCGTTGTCCGGGAAAACAAATAAATTAAAGCTTGGTGATTACCGAATAATTAAATTAATTTTTGTTAAAAGATGATTCTGTGATGAGAGATGTATATCAACAATCTTTCGCGCCAAATTAATCCGTAAATACTGTTAATGGCAATCACGCTTCAATTGATATTTATTTAGGAAAGTCCGGAGAATTTTTTAACTCTGATTCTTCTCACTTGAACATTTAGAACTATTTCTTAGCACTTTACAATGGAGATCTTTTCTTCACATTTTCTTTACATTGAGATCCTATTCCTCAGAATTAATAATTGAGACCTTATTGTAAATTGAGGTCTTATTATTCACACTTTACAATTGAGATCTTATTCTTTTCACTTGACAATTTAGATCTCATTCTGTACACATAAAACTTGAGATCTTATTCTGCACACTTGATAATTGAGATCTAATTCAGCATGCGTGACAATTGAGATCTTATTCTTAACACTTGATGATTGAGATCAATCGAGCTTGCAGTCGCTAACGGATTCATTTTATTTATTTATTTATTTATTTATTTATTTGTTATTCAAACGCATTTTAACAACAAAGCGTTCTTCGCACGGTAAGGCATGATACATTGGTCCATTTTCTTCATAGTTGAGGGCACACGTATTGGTGTGAAAAAGATCAAAAGTGGCGTGAACAATTTACCCTACACATTTGTTAACTCGTTTTTTTATTGACAGTAATTTTCAAATATTCATCAATACCGTCAATTAAATACCAATTGTCATTTAATGTGCTATATAAATGCTAATTTGTGGGGCGGAATACACACTCTTCATTCATAAGTGAAAGACATAACGACCATTCTGGTATATCAAATATTGAAATGAACGATGTTCAAACATGTTAAGACCTTAATTGCAATATTTAAAAACAGATCCTTAAATCATAAGAAACAGATCGCAATCACAATGACTGGCGGATTCGCAACACCTGTTTGACATCTCTTAACGTTCGTTATGGCAGTTTAAATGTATACATCTCGGTAATAAAGCAAATTAATGTGCGATGTTCACTCGAAATTGGACGACATTAAGGTATATACGCAATATTAATCAATTTCCGAACACAGATTCGTCATCCACTACGAATCACGGTTTGTTGGTTTACTGTGTAAATCATGGTAAATGGCCATTTGAAAATTTAAATTTGAAGTTAAACTGTATATACGAGTAAAGCACAATCTCTTTGACCTCGAATAGATAGGCAATAATTCGTGTATATCATTGTAATGCACTTTGTAGGCTTACATGAATAACTTTTTATTGGAAATAAGTTGATAAGAAACAACCGGCATTCGGATAATACTCTTAAAAAATGAGTAATAAATGAATACAAAACATGAAAACAAGCTTATTCGCTCTCAATAGAAATAAAAAGTTTGCCCGATAAAAACATAAGTTCACGTTTAACTTCCCACCCGCTTGTCGGCGTAGTTTTAAAGGCGCCTTTTACAGTTTTGGTAAATTGACCAAATTATAAAAAATGTTTCAGATTCGGAACGTTTCGTTTTAGTTATTCTATTTTTGAGGAAACAGTAATACTCAACTTTTACCATGCTCTTAAATATCCATTATATGCATCTTTTGACGATTTAAAAATCTGAAAATTAAAAAGCGTTGCGACGCGAAACGATCTAACAAGAGCACCGCATAACGGGTGCCACGCTCGGCTGCGGGTGCAGTTTTGAATAGATGAATGCTTGCCAGATTTTTTGGTTAGAGGTCACAGTGACCTTGACCTTTGATCTAGTGACCCAAAAATGGGTGTGGCATGTAGAACTCATCAAGGTGCAGCTACATATGAAGTTTCAAAGTTGTAGGTTGAAGCACTTTGATTTTAGAGCCAATGTTCAAAACCTTGACAACCTGTTAAGGTTTTAGCACGACGCGGACGGCGGACACGACGACGGACACGACGAGCTGGCTATGACAATACCTCGGGTTTTCTTCGAAAACAGCCGAGCTAATAATTTGGAGAGTTCTGTTGTTGTCGTTATATTTTGTGATACTACGAGGATTGCTTATATAAAGTATAAAATACATCACTCATTGTATAAGCAAGGATGTCCAAGTTGTTTAAGCGATTTATTTTTACTCCAGGGGTCCGTGGTTCGAGTCCAATTGAGGGTTACTTTTTTCTTTCTATTCTTTTATTCTTTTCCTTTCTGGAGCCTTTTAGATCTGAACTGTACATTTATCAATATAAAGCATTAAATGACAAAATTCAATACATGCCATAATCTGTGAAAAGGCCCCTTTAACAATGCGCATAATATAAAAAAAACATGTGCGGACTGCACAGGCGAATCTGGGACAACACTTTACGCACATTTATTAAACCCCATTTTCACAGAGCACGTTCCGTTTCATAAATTAAGATGAACTCACATGAAAACATCTAATAAAATAGCAGTCGCTGCTGCTGGAACTGAACCGTCTTTGAGCCTCTCTCTGCAAAAATGGGTTTAAATGCTTGCGCGTAAAGTGTCATTACAGTCCGCACCGGCTAATTAGGGACGACACATTCGGCTCGTATGGTATTTTTTATTTATGGAAAGTATCTTTTTAGCGAAAATCCATTTTAAGCGGAAATTGTCATCCCTGTTAGACCTGAACGGATTGCAAACTTTTCGAATGAATCTTTTATTCAAATGCATTTAACCCCGTTTTCCGAGAGCGGGGTTAAACTGCATTGATTCCCGAGTTATTTCCATTTGTGCATTTAATAAATGACTATTACGTGTTCTCTCTTGATATGCGTTAACAATGCACATACATGTCGCAGATGTACAACGTTTCACATGTGCGCTGCCGTTGACCACATGAATATGTTGGCACTTTATATGCGTCTAACAAAAGCATATAAAGTTTATGCGCGACAAGTATATGCGGCGTTTAACTTCTGTTAGCGCTATTTACCCGTGTTAGATCCCCAGCTCTCGAATGACTTCAGTTTGTTTTCTGATCATCCAACCAGGAAAGTGTGATTTCGTCCGGATACTCCGCTGCCCGCCCGCCCCAAGCCCATTTGCACACTCAGAACAAAGCCTTGACAAACTTGCATGCCTTTGAATACTAAATAATTGGCTGTAAATTGTAGCTTTAAACAAGTCATCCCAACTCGTGTTTGAGGCAAGTTAGCAAATTAGGTATGTATGTTCACGGGTTCTCATTTGATGCACAATAGAACAGAACACAACAGAACAGAGAATGTATTCATATCACTTGAACAATTTCAGTTCATCGTTATATATACAAAACTGACAATATTATATAAGCAATAAGCAGCATCAGGCGCCAAAGGACCTCATAAACTTCGAAATACAAACACGGATGTGTTCACCTCACGAACAAAACATGTGTGCATAGTACTGTAGTACGCCACATAATTATCGATTACCGCCCCTGTTTACTGCTTTTCTTACCAGATATTAGCATAAAGGGGGTCCGTTTATTAACCTAATGTGTGGTCGAAAAAACAAACATATATAAAAACTGAATTTGAAAAACATTTATGCCTCATGATTGTCACTTAACGATCTGGCGATCAGGGCGATATCTGCTTAACCCGTGGGCGGTCGCGAACAATGTTATAATTTCACGGATTATCTTAATAAAATCGCATCGATGTTAAGTTTTTGCGTGTTTGCTATCGCGTGAGCTTTCCATTAAAACTCAACTATTAACTTGCGCGCCCATTTAAAAATCGCTTCTGAATCTTCTCGTATATATTGTTTGCAAGGTACCAAGTAACTGGCTCATAAATTAGGTTGAACATTTGTACCTTCGACTGTACTGTACAACGCGTAGCACGTTTTACAGGTACAAATAATAATAATGCACAGATCGACATAGAAATCAGATTCCAATGATTATTTACGACTTGATAAGTCATTACAACGAATAGTTATGCCATAATTAAAAAGATACTGGCAACCGTGCACGACTGTCCTGTGATGTTAGAAAAAGCCACCACATAAAATGTACACACGTGCATGTACAGAATAACTCGATGTGGATCACAAACATTTATTATGGACCACCAACCTAAAGCACTTACAAGTTCATTTACTTCACTGATATTAATTTGACATATTAATATTGCTCTCAGATTCCCCAAATTCATAGGTACTGGGAGTGAAGGCATGGAACCACATTTGCTGATTATGTTTGCGACATTCTTTTTCTAAAAAGTGATGTTGTAAAATGTAGGTGCCAAAAACGAGTGATCCGCCATTAAATGCAATTGGCGTGACCTGACAAGCCAGATTGTATATTTGCACGGCCACTTGTTTTCATTTTGCGTGAAATAATGCCGCTTCACATTGGTACCTCATAAAGCGGATTCCGTACGAGTAATTGTCATTGTTGGAAAATCATAAACCGGTAATAGAAATGACCAGGTTTGCAAAAGCCACATTTTGCTAACCTCTATATAGAATTTTAGACAGAAGTTAACAGCTTGATATTTTTACGATGTGCAATGTCAGAATACAAACGCTATATAATTCAAAGCGCTGAAGGCACTGAAGTTGTTCGCTATTGTATTATCTTAGACGCAACTCAATTTTCAAAATTATGTTATAGCTTTTTAAATCGCAAGTTTGAAATGAACACAACCCATTCACATTTATAAAGAGTGTGTCTTAAGCACAGGTCAAGATGTTTTTTTCTCTTCAAATCATTACTAAAATAGATCATTTAAGCTTAATTTTGGGAAAACAGGGCTTAATGCATATGCATTAATTGCCGTCCGAGTAACAGAGACTCTGTTCAAACGATAAACACCATACAATCAGAAAGTATCGTCCTTGATTAGCTTGTGTGCATTGTACAGGCTAATCAGTGTGCACAGGCTAATCTTATTTGACATGCATTAAGCCCCGTTTTCCCTGAAAGCAGCCAATATGTACAGATTTCAATGATAAACTGGCCAATGTCGTCGCACACGCTGTTAAACACTAGACTGGCCAATGTCGTCTTACAAACTGTTAAACACTATTGATTACATATACACACTCGATGTCTTCAGTGTACCAGTGGTGAACTATAAACAGGCAGATGCGTTGGTTATCGTTCTAAGCGTAGTAGAGCAGACGATTCAAGCATTCGTCGTCTGCATAATTTTACTGCAGGTAGTGAAGGCCTACGAGTGCTCTCGCTCATGCAAAGCGTGCGCTCTCATTGGCCAATATCGATTGTCCAATACAACGACGCTCTGCATAGCGTAGTTAACAGCAGACTGACTTGCAAAACTCGCTCAACATTAGTTGCTCACTAGCAAGAGCAACTAAAATCGTTTTACAGTTAAGCCCGTCTTTGAACACTTACATATGTACACCCCTACGCGCGTAATATTTCAAATTCATCAGAGTTAAATCCATATTTCAAAACTAGTACATACTAAACAGAAGAATCCCGTGATCAAACCAATCATAGTTGTCTCCAATGTTTATTGCAATGAAACTCTTTAACGTGTTCGCAAGTTCTTCACTTTACCAAACATCTGATAGCGATCATCTCTGACGCCTCTTACTACCAAACTTCTCATAGTTACTTCTACTGCGCTTTCAAACCCCGTACAAAACACTCCGTTTCCTTTACATTATCTACAATTAAAAATCTTTTAAGATACCTTTCCATTTCCGCATTATTGAAGGCCAAAACAAGTTGATAAGATGTTTGTCGGATTTGCCTTACCTGAAAATTGTCAACTTTAATACATATTTAACATTTGTTTACGGCGACCGCACTTGTCCATTTTTGCTTCCCGACTTCTTCAAAAGAACAGTTTTTGTCATCAATTCATGTTGGTTTAGTCTCTATTTACATTTCGTCAAAGACTGTTCATTGTTAGTTTTAACGATTTGCTGTATATAAAGCTACGAATGCGTTTGGTTTATTTGTTAAATGCATAAAAAGATTTTTTTTCCTCTACGCTTTGCGCTTGAACACTAATATAAACAGATACGTATTACATAGGTTTATTTCGTATAAAGCAACCGCGTACCATTTTTTCGTGGCCCTGTGTCGTCCAACACTGGTATATTTAATGTGGACTAGCGAAGAAGACAGGCATTACCCGTTTGACGCTAACAAACTCAAAACAATCATCACAATATAAAACTCACCCGACTGATATCACGTATTTCACAGCCCACAGCACATTATCAAGCCTCTCTTCAGCGACCATCATTACTTTAACATATCTAACTTGGCACCAAATGTCGTTATTTCATAATATCACACACCTGCCAATTAACTTCCTTACTTCAAAGCACGAAGGGAAACAGTTATCTCCCGTACTTTACGATATCAGAAATCTAACAATGATCATCCATAGTTCACAATCTTTGAATTAACTCACTTACTTCACAGCACGAAACACTCACACAGTTATCTCCCGTACATAACGATATCAGACATCTCACAATTATCATCCATATTTCACAATATCACACACCTCTCTATTAACTCCCTTAATTCGCAACACGGAACAGTCACACAATTATCTCCCGTACTTTACGATATCAGACATCTCACACTGATCACCCCTTTTTCACAGTATCGCACTCCTCACATTAGTGTGTCGCACTTCATATTATCAATCTCTTCTAAGTAATTTTCTCTCGATCACTTTTGTACATTTAAAATTCGAGTAATGAAATAGGTTCTGGTGTGGTTTCAGTGAAATTTAGCACATATATTTGATACTGCACAAAACAGCATTTTTAATTTTAACTTTTATATTATGAGCTACAATCGTACCATAGTGTGCCACTTATTCGAAATGAAACCAATTATTATTTAAGCAGCAACCAATTGCACGACTTGTGCCATTTGTATAGCAATTCTTCCTATCTATGTGTACCTTAATCATGATATTCCAAAGACAGGCGATTTTAACATCACGGTAGGCTATAACATGCAGCGATACATGCAATATCATTGTCAATGTTCAATAAAATGTATGGTGATAAAGGCGCTGACATTGCTAATATAAAGGGCGATGCAAGAAATTTAAGTGTAAATGTATTGAACTTTTTATGTAAAGAGTGAAAATATGTGTGCACACGTACAAATAGTGACTGGCGATATAAGCGATGACAAGTATCAATGTATTTCTGCGTTACAGATGGTGTAGGTATAAATGTACATTACGATATATGCCAATACAGGCGAAGTCCCTATAAACCTACAATATACGGTATGGCGATACAAGAGGTGTCAATGTAAATGTGTAATGAACTGTATTGCAATACAGGTAATCTCATTGTACATGTGCAATATACTGTATTGCGATACAGGCGATGTTAACGTAAATGTAAAATATACTGTATGGCTATCAAGGCGATGTAAGTGTTAATGTATATTTACAATGAATCGCGATACTTGAGATGTCATTGTAAATGCATATTATAATGTATCGCGGTACATGAGATGTCAGTGTAAATAAAAAATTTAATACATCGCAATACAAGAGATTTCAGTGTAAATATAAGATATAATGCATCGCGATACACGAGCTGTCAGTGTAAATGTACAATCTAATGTATCGCGATACACGAGATGTCAGTGTAAATGTACAAGATAATGTATCGCGATACATGAGATGTCAGTGCAAATATAAGATATATAGAGAATACTAGGTAAGCGTTGAATACAGAGAAGTTTATGTTGCGAGGCTTAGAACGCCGGGAGCGCGAGCATGGGCGAGCTCTTTCGGTGTTCGAGCCGAGCAACACATAATGCCAATAATTTTAATTCATTCTTAGAAGTGCCTAAAATCTAACGAATGCAACCATGCCTAGTGATATAGAATGTATTTGTTCTGGTACACAAAATAGTCTTAAAAAAATCATAAAAAAATGTAAAACGAGAAAAAACATCACCATATGCCTCGATTCAATTTTACGCAGCATGCAAATTGTAACACATTACGACCGCGAATAGAAGATTTTATTCATTTTATGTTCGAAAGAAAATGATCAAAATCCAATATGGCGGCGATAGCTCCTAACGAAATGATGTAAATGTCAACATACATGTACATGTAGATTTACATTAACACACACAGTCGTTCTAAACATAGATTATCAAAAAAACTATACTCGCCTAATTTGTTCACGGACGCTGCAGATTTTGATGGCGTCTAGATCTAGCCTTCACATCCTGTTGTTTGTGACCCAAACACAAAATAATGCGTAATAATTCTATTAAGCTTTGAAACATTTGTTGCGAACGGGTAATTCTTACTGAATAGACTTTCTTTGATAAAATAACAAAGAAAAAGTTTATTCATCAAAGCAAATACCCTTACGTTTACTTACATCCATAAGCAAAACAATTCGAATAGACTACTGAACCAAAATACACACCCATCAGGGCTGTACCCAGGAAATTTTGACTGGGGGGCCCAAATGGGGAGAGGTTGCCCCTCCCGAATAATTAGTTTTTATAGGCACTGTTCAATGTGATTTTAAATGCATATAGAAACGATATTTTGTGCTATAAATTTATGGATATATAACAAATAAATCAGCACCTTTCTGAAGTCTAAAGCTTTAATCATTAGGGGCCGTCTATAAAGTATATTACGCTCCAGGTGGGGGAGGGTGAGTAAGAAAGTGTGACAGTTTGTTACATGGGGGAGGGCGTCAAGCCATGTGTGATGTAACACATTTATTAAAAAATATGTCTAATGTATTTATTTTTTCTTTAGTAGAATTAGTAGAATTTAAAAATAATTTTCAAAAATTTGTGAAACATTTGAATTGGTTTTATGTCAAAATAAGACGAATTGCGTATCTCATGAATGTGCTGTTCGAATGTTTAATAGGCAACTTTGGTGGGCCGGCTTATTCAATAGGCACAACCTCCACACCGCTTTCAATGACGAAATAATTTATTGGACTGTTCCATTTTTAGTTAGTGAAGGTTTGAAAAAAAATCTAAATTATAATTTCGTTTTTATTAGGGGTTAACACGTGGATAAATATTCATACTGCCCATCGTAACAACCATACAGTCTTAAAAGCCTGTAATGTGAAAGTTCTTTTACCGGTAAGTGAACTTTTTATACGGTTTGTGACATGGGGGGGGGGGGGGGGTAGAAATTAAAAAAAAAAAAGCTTTACATGCTTTATCGACGGCCCCTTGGTGTGAAATTCACACACATGTTTAAAGCTTTACATTTCAGAAATGTATGACACTTTATGAAGAAGGAAAAGCAACTTTGAAACTAAAAAACCTTTATTATGAAATGTAACATAAAGTATGACTGTAGAGGAGGTTTGATTTCAAAGAGAAAATACTGCTATGGTTATATGTCAGTAACTGACATATAACCGACTAGTGTTTTCTCTTTGAAATCAAACCTCCTCTAAAGTTTCAAGGTAAATTCATAATAAAATGTTCATCAATACAGTTTTCACAGAAATGTATAATAACGTATGACTCTGATGAGGTTTGAATTCAAAAGAGAAAACACTATTATCGTTCTGACCTACGATCTTCTG
Organism: Dreissena polymorpha; assembly: GCF_020536995.1. Taxonomy (NCBI): domain Eukaryota; kingdom Metazoa; phylum Mollusca; class Bivalvia; order Myida; family Dreissenidae; genus Dreissena; species Dreissena polymorpha. The sequence goes on from NC_068360.1 coordinate 83,115,365, forward strand.
TATCAGTTCCATCCATTTGCTGTTTCTCTTTCCTTGTCCAATTAAAAGACGCGTTACACCAACCATCAAAAGAATTGAGCACAATGGGTAATTGACAGATCGGGGATGTGTGTACAAGGTGATAAGAAAACTTAGCTTAGGGGCTTATCTCCACTGGCGAGTAAATTAGCGCTAATCCCCTTGTGGGATTAGGGGCAATAAAACACATCTGCGCATTTGTATTGCGGGAAAGTGTACTGTGGGCCCTTTCATGTGAGAAAAATTTGCAGCTGGCCCATTATTAAAAAATCATTGCCTGGGTACGGGCCTGCCCCATCACTATACTATACATACGCAATTTTACATCCAAAAAGGCAAGCATACTCTGAAAATCAATAACACGAATAAGCTAGATCTACATGTAGATCTAAATCCTTCGTCTCACCGCTTCCATCCGAGGTAAGTAGTCCATAGAATATGCACTTTTTCATAATAACATCCACGATACATTTACACGAAAAACTGCGCGTCTTCAATGTTTTATTCTAAGACATCGACTACTACTTGTATTACTAGTTTCGTGTACACCAAAAGATGACATCACAAAAATGATGCAATAAGTATGTCTTTTTATGACGCCATCAATCAGCTGATTCATAATACGAATGGCGAAAAATTATGTCCTTAGACTAGATCTAAAGGTTGAAGCTAATTTTAAAGCTAAAATTTTCTCGCCTCTAGAGATTTCTAATAAAAATTATTCAGTGGTAGAATAAAAAGTAGTCCGTGCATGCGACAGGTATATTCAACAAGGTGGGAGACAGACAAGTTATTCCATAAGGTGTTTTACCGTCAATGTCAATATAACAATGGGATAAAATGTGATGCGATATAGGCTATGCTAGTGCAAATCTACTGATAATCTATAACGAGTGAAAGCGTACAAAAGAGTGAGTACGATTTAGGCGATGCCACTGAATAATATAATGAATGGCGGCAATACAGATGATGTCAGTGTAAATATTCAATTTAAAGAATGGCTATAAAGGCGAAGACAGTGTAAATGTAAAATATATTGTATAGCGATTCAGGTGACGACAGTGTAGGATGCGATGTCTAGCAGCGATACTGAAGATGCCAGGGTAAATTTACAAAACCACTGGGTGCTGACGAGGTCAAAGCGTAGTCCGTTTCGCTACGACGTCGGGTATATGTTTTACTACGAAAACATTGTTTAAATACATATGACATCGAGAACGGATTAGTCGAAAATTGTGTTTAAAACATGTAAGATCATGCTTTTCTAATAACAAAACTCTGAATTTAAGCATAATGACATTTCATGTGTCTGTTACATCAAATTATAATCGAAGATGTGTCTAATTTATGCGGTTAAACATGAAATATACCGCTGATTTATCAAAGCGAAGTCAAGTTTCAATTTTAAAATTGCAATTAAGGTTTACAACTGTGTTTAATTGACACAATTTTACAATTTCCATATTGATCTATGTATCGTTAAGCCACTGGTGTGCTTAGAAATGTGTAGGGTGACTCAGTTATCAGAAATAAAGGCTAAATATTATTATTAGGCATGATCATTTCTCTGACAGTATACGTATAAGCCTCGCTACGACAACGCTTTAGCGCGTATGCGTTTCTCACAGAAGAGGTATTGGTTATCTCTCGAAGGCAAACTAAAGAAAAAAAATAATACAGAATCATGGAGTGGCTGAATGTTTCCTGTGAGGAAGAGGTAGTAACAACGGCACAACATGATTCGAAGCGCACAGTCGGCATGGTAATGCACGTTACTATGATATAATTAAATTCACGACTAGGCCAAATGAAACGATTAAAATCGAAAATCCATATAACATAAGATGACAGTTGAGAGTCGATAACCTAGTGTCGTCGGTCTCAATAAAAATGACGCATCTTTACCTCGTGACAATCCCTTATACGTTCATTTTGATACAGACCGACGATAGGTTTTCAGCATACGGTACTCTTTATCAAATAACATTCGATTCTCGTTATCCCCAACTCGCTTATCTCAAAACTCTGCTTATGTCAAAGTAAATCCCATGTCCCAACTGCGATCATTATTTATCTCATACGGAATTTGATTTTTACATTGTATATATCAAAGCGATTTTCTTGAAAATCGGTTATCGTCAACTAATTTTGAGATGAATTTCATGTTCGTATACATGATTTAACCTGTAAAATCCACACCTGTAACAGCCGTAAGGTGTGGAAAGTAGGACCCCAATGGCACAAATCCGCAATTGCATAACCAATATATTGTTGTAAAGGTGTGCCGGTGGGTTTCTGTCACAGGTTATTGTTTACTGCGTACATGACAGCCGGTAAATTTACCTCGTGTTACAATGCGGTTAAGGCCCAGACTCACTATGATGCCGGCGGAGCCCAAGTGCGTGATCATGTATCTACCGGGATGAACCGGGGCCCTACCGGGATGAACCGGTGCTCCACCGGGATGAACCGTGGACGACCGGGGACAACCGGGGCTCCACCGGGAAAGTATTAAAATGTTTAATACCTCCGGGATGAACCGGGAGTCATCGGGTAGGACCGGCAACGACCGGCGTGGCACCGGGAACAACCGGGACTGTACCGGGAACAACCGGTATTTAACATTTGAATACTTTGCCGGTGGAGTCCCGGTTGTCCCCGGTTAAACCGGGGCGTTGCCGCAGCTCTGCCGGGGTCTGATGCCGGTATAGCCCCGGTGAGTGCCGGCGTAGTGACGGTATACCAGGGCTCTGCCGGGACTCTGCCGGCTTTCCCCGGTTTCAACCTTTTCGTTTGGATGTTCATGCGCACAATGAAGCACGGCATCTTTTGCACTGGGAAATGGCAGTCTGCAGTAACTGCAAACTGAATGTGATTTGTCCTGTAATGGATACAGAAACTTCGTTGAGCAACCGTTACATTACATTTGTACTTCGTTGCGCAACCAATACCTACTCTGTGCGAAACCTATACATAAAGCGACTTGTAATTTCCTTCGAAACAAAGCATTTGAATAATTAAAAAATATGTTTGTAACCTGTTTTGCACTTTAAAATGTGTAATGTACACTGAATCAAAGTAACATGTAGTTTTATTTTATTTAAGTAACCGTAATTAGCTATTTTAACAGAATAACCACCTTATGCATTGCTTCAAATGAAAATATTTCGATTTTAGCTCAAAATAAACTTAAAGGTTGCAACTACGCGTATTTGTTATTAGTTTGTTATTGTAAATAAGTACCTACTATTACTGGATGTTCTGTTCTCTAATCCATAAACACCAGAAAAGATGAAACTCGCCTGATTAAGTAGTGTATTTACACAATGTTTTCGTAGTAAAACATATACCCGACGTCGTAGCGAAACGGACTACGATTTGACCTCGTCAGCCCCCAGTGAAAACTGTAGAATATAATGCATGACAACAAAGACGATTGTATTGTAAATGTAAACTAAAACGTTTTTTAATCAAATGATGTCAGCATAAAAGTAAAATACAATATATTGCGAAACAGCTTTTTCTCGGTACTAATGTAAAACAAAATGCACGGTTATTCAGTTGATGACAGGGGTGTATGTAAACGTAAGTTGGTGTATGCAAAACAAGTCTAAACTTTCTTTATAATAATATTGATGGGTGTGCTCTGTGAAAAAGGGGTTAAATGCATGTGCGTTAAGTTTCGTCCCACATTAGCCTGTGCAGTCTGCACAGGCAAATCAGTGACGACACTTGCCTAGTTGATAATTGATATCGTTTACATAGTCCCTTCTTAACAAAATCCAGTTAAGGCGGAAAGTGTCGTCACTGATTAGCCTTTGCGTACTGCACAGGCTAATCTGGGACGACACTTTACGCACATGCATTAAACACCCATTTCACAGAGCGCACCAGTGGGCACCCAAACATTGCTGCAACATTGTATTTAGGTTGCATTCAAACTGAATGCAACCTACATACAACGTGGAATAATGTTTGGAAAAAACGTCTTGAAAAAGCGTCAGGAAAACTTTCATATACACCATTGTGACAACTAAACTGCAAAGTTTGAATGCAACTAAATACAACATTGCAACAACGTTTGGTTGCCCACTGGGAAGAGTGCACAATTACCTAGAAGCAACGTTGTTGCAACATACTTCTCAAACGTTCGACCGACGTTTCGCGTGCAACAGTGCAGAAACATTCGGCAGTGGTTACTAATGTCGCGATCAGAATGAAAAGTTTCTGAAACGTCCTTTCAACGTTATGATGAAAGTCCTGGTATGTGTTTGCATGCAACGTTATGGCAACGTTCGGTAATGGTTGCCGACGTTGCGACCTAAATATTATGTTTCAGCAACGTCCGTAAAACGTTTGATGCCCACTAGGGCGGTCCATATTTTTGAACAGCACTGTCTAATACACACAGCATTTGATCATAAGAAAGTTATTAAATACAAACATATTCCTAAAGTTCTCGGATATCATATTTCCTAATTGGTGCAAAAAGGTACCGTGAACCTTTTTTCAATGTCACATGGTACCTCTTTCCACCAATGGGGCGATATAATGCTAATTTAATATTATGTTAAGAATGTTCACTGGCAAATGTCTAATGTACTTCTGGCATTGACTCAGAAATCCGTAACGAAAGACTGCCATTTATATAAATAAAATGAAGCCCCGTGTGAATCACCGGAAGAGAAATCTGTTTTCATAAGTATGTAGTCTTATATATATGACAAATCGACATGTTGCCACAGAATGCAACCCAACGAAAAGTACACAAAAGCACAAACGCAAATGAATAACGTTTGGGTTCACAAACATTCAAAACGCATCCGTATGTTGTCAACTTTAGACGTTTTGTAAAAAACCTAAATTCTATCAAACCAAGTGTTACTTAGGTTTCCACGAGAGAACAGAGTGTGAAGGTCAAGGTCATTACAGACAGTGAATAGAAGGGTCATTTCATGTGAAAAAATCTGAATGTATATTGTATTGATTAATCGTTTTTAAGTACAGGAATACCAAAACTAATAACAGCAAAACAAACGTGAACAATTGGACGGATATAATATAGTGTCGACAGTGAGGATTAACCGTTAATTACTGTGATATTCGTTGGATAAAAATTGATAATTTCTTTGATCGAAAGAACAAAGAAATCGAAGCCGAAATGGATGATAAGCAAGGACAAAGGAACGATTCGTACTTCGATCGTGTTATGAAAAGAACGCGTGAACGAGCGAAAATAAGTGCTGGGAAGGCCAACGAAACTCCGGCAAATCCGTAAAGGCCCTCAGAAACAAATTCGTTTGGCACTCAATTCGGGGGAAATCCCCAAGAAATTGAAATCGACTGCGCCATTTCTGAAAATCAGAATCGACTCGGCGGGGATGCGCAATGCGACTTTGCGCAGGGCGGAATCGCTAATGCATTGTGGGAGCGAATAAACAATATAGAACGTCAAAAACGAAAGTACGATAGCGACCAGACAGATCTTCTGTCAAATCTAGTGTTGAATGATGCGAAAATGCAACAAAAATCAGACAAACGTACGGGCACCGAGACAACCCTACCATCTTTGGCTGCTCAGAGAACATCATCGCCCGAAAGGTCGGTGATCGGAGATAGTTTGTCGGACATAATGGTGGGGTCATTCTCCGAAAATGAAGACCGAGCAGATGACGCTGATTCTTTCATGGTGGAATTCAATTCATTGTACGAGGATTCACAAGTTTTCGGGCCGCCTATTGACGAAAAAATCGCGGGATTATTTAATAAAGCCATAGATAAAGGAATGCCCGAGGACCAATTGAAAGAATTGTCGGCAAAGTACCTTGTACCCGAAAATTGTCGTCGTTTATAGGTACATGTAATCAATAAGGAACTATGGACTGCTCTTCGCGACAAAAGAGATGGTTATTTGGCTCTCCAGAATATTCAAAACAAATTAAGTTAGACATGATCCCTACCTTATTGGGTCTTGATATATTGAAAAACAAAGGGGACCAAACAAAACTGCCTCAGTTAATAAAGGACAGTTTTAAAATTTTTACGAACGGCATTTATCAATGCAATAGGAAGAGAAAATCTATTATCAATGCAGCTGTCCCTGCCAGGTACAAAAAGGTTTGTGACTTGGATATTCCAGTCACTTCAAACCTTTTTGGAGATAATATTGACTCCAAAGTGGAGGAAATTGAAAAGGAGGAGAAAAAATCTCAAAAATTCACATCAAGCCCTTTTTATACCAGCGCCATGCTCCAAGGGGCAGAGGGACTTCTCATCCATACCAGTTCAAAGCCGGTCAATCCCAGTCAAAAAACCAAGGTTATTACGGGAAAAGCAGAGGTCAGAGTTACCGGGGGAAATCCTCGACTCAGTCTTACAGGGGAAAGAGACCATATTAGATGTAAGTCCTCGTTTGCTTATGAACAATACACCAGATATGTTTCAAGGTGGAAAATTACGACATTTTACATCAGAATGGGAAAAAAATCACATCTGACAATTGGATTCTCCAAACGATTCGTGGTTACAAATTAGAAATTACATTTAGCCCATGACAGCCATTCAAGCCTAATCCAATACAATTCAGTCAAATGGAACAAAAACAAATAGATGATGAAATTTGTAAATTTTTAGACAAAAAAAGATAATTGAAAAAGTTGAAACAACTGACAAACATGAGTACTATTCCAATATTTTTATGAGACCAAAGAAAGATGGAACTGTTAGAGTTATATTAAATATTAAAAGATTCAATGACTGTGTGGAAAAGTTATAACTCTCTGATTATACTCCTTTAATTGACGTTTCGGCATAATGCCTTTATCAAAACATTGGAAATTATATGTTAACTACATTTTTACGTCTTTTGACTGCACAATTTAAATAACAAATAAAGTTAGCCATGATCCCTACCTTAATGGGTCAATTAAAGGAGTATAATCAGAGAGTTATAATTTTTTAATATCCCTTCGGATAATTCAACTGAGCTTATGTGTTGAAAAGATTCATTTCAAGATGGAAACTCTGAAGTCTGCTATAGCAAACATTCAACCAGGAGACTTCTTTGGATCAATTGATTTAAAGGATGCTTATTTCAGTATACCTATAGCTGAATCTGATAGAAAGTATTTGAGATTCATTTGGAATAACAAAAGATATCAATTTTGTAGTTTACCTCAAGGTCTGGCTTGCAGACCGAGGGTATTTACCAAAGTTTTAAAGCCTGTTTATACATCACTTCGAAAAATTGGGCATTTCAACACTCCATATATTGATGATAGTTTATTAAAAGGTCAGAATTATCAAGATTGTTTGGAAAATATTCATGACACTATACGATTGGTCGATAAATTAGGATTTACAGTTCACCCGGGAAAATTAGTTTTCATACCCACACAGAAAATAACTTTTCTGGGTTTTATTTTAGACTCGATCAATATGACAGTTCAGCTTTCACCCGATCGAGCGGAAAATCTAATACAAATGTGCATCACTATGTCGAAACGATATAGTGTAACTATTCGTGAGTTTTCCCAGTAGATTGGACAAACGGTAGCTTGTGAACCAGGGGTTCAATTCGACGCTTTATATTACAAAGACTTGGAACACTTGAGAGACAAGAATCTGAAAAAAATGTTTTGGAAATTTCAATTAAAAAATGACTATAAACGAGGATGTGAAAGAGATTCTAGACTGGTGGATTAAAAATATAGAACTCAGTTACAAACCCATCTCTTTACCAGAACCGCTTGTTATCATTCATAGTGATGCTATTAAAACAGGATTGGGGGAGTAAATAATATTAATGAATCAACTATTGAAGGACTCTGGTCTGAAGTTGAAAAAGAAGAACACATTAATTACTTAGAACTTAAAGGCGCGTTAATGGTTATGAAAAAGTTACTTTGTAATGAGAGAAAAGTTCATGCAAAATATATGGATAATTCCGTTGCTGTGGCTTACATAAATATTTTTTGGGGGAAAGTAGAGAAATTACACAATCTTGCTAAACAATTATGGTTGTGGGCTATAGATAAACAATTTTGGATAAGTGCTGCTCATGTACCGGGAGGCGACAACTTTGAAGCAGACAGATTGTCCAGAAATTTGAACGATGATATGGAATGGATGTTAAAAACTGAAATATTTCACAAATTGGAAGAAACACTCGGATTCATTGAAATTGACATGTTTGCGTCAAAATATGTATCTTTCCAGCCAGATAAATGTGCCATTGCGATTGATGCTTTCACTATGAGTTGGAACATTTATGCAAATATGTATATGTTTCCTCCTCTCAGTGTCATAAGCAGAACTATACAAAAGGTGGTGAAAAAGCAAGTACACAGGGTGGTGCTAATAACACCGATTTGGTCAACGCAAGTATGGTTTTCAACTCTTCTGCATCACATATCGGGCCAATCCTGTATTCTCCCAATGAACTGTCTGCATCTTCCAGCACAAACAGACAGAAAACATCCAATCAGGAATCTGCGATTAGCAGCTTTCATCTGATCGGGCAGAGTCTCAGAGATAGAGGAATTTCAGAAATTACAACCGACATCATTTTGCAGTCGTGGAGAAAATCAACTTGCCAGCAGTATGGGTCGTATCTCAAAAGATGGTTGTGTTTTTCTAATGAGGAACAAATTGATCCGTTTTATCCACCTACCCATATTGTTTTGAAAGGTTAATCAAATATGTTTGAAGATGGAAAAGGCTATAGCGCAATTAATACTGCTAAGGCAGCTATATCTTCAGTTAGTGCTATGTTACACAATAGAAATATTGGTAGTGAAACCTTAATTAAGCGATTTATGAGATGAGTATTCACTAAAAGACCAAATTTACCAAAATATGGGACTATTTGGGATGTAAATAAAGTTTTCAATCATATACTGTCATTGTCATCTAATGAAACATTGCCATTACTGATATTATCTGAAAAACTGGCTATTCTTCTTATGCTGTTGAGTGGACAAAGAGGACAGACTATTCATCTATTAAAACTACAAGATGTAAATACTGAGGGTGATAAAGTTGTCCTTTACTTCTCAAGTCCATTAAAACACTCAAAACCAAATAAACATTTAGAGCCATTAGTCTAAATATTCCGTTAACGAAAAGTTATGTGTTGTAAAGACAATAAATGACTATATTTCAAGAACAAAAACCTTTCGAACTGAAAGTGATGACAAGTTGTTCATAACAACTACGCCTCCCTTTAAAGGGGTAACAAAACAGAAATAATGTGTCGACATACAATTTGCGCTATTGTTCATCCAACTCCCTGATTAAATTCTTGGCAAATAAGCTATCAAATTAGATGTGAGTATTGCTTTATGACTTGATGATATTTGTAGATAAAAATTGGTACCTTTAACGTTAGCCCAATAAAAAAAATAGTAAAAATGCATTATCATTAATATTTTGAAATTGTTTTTCTGAGTAGTTTTGTTTTTAGTTGTTGGTGTCATTGTTAATTTTCCATATACTCTATGCAAAACAAAGCGACAAACGGCCAACATATTAATTAAATAGTGTTTTTTTTCGCCACGATCTCATCCTCAATTTCATAGGAGAATAACACATGTGATTTGTAAAATATTTGCCCTGATTAACAAAAATTACCACAAAGAGATTTAACAACTCTGAAGTGAAGGCTTGTTTTAATAGCGCCTGTTGACGTTTCATTCTCGCAACCGACAATTATTGTCAATCTAAGCTATTCCAAGATAAATTGGCGTACCGTTCCACATCAACAGCGAACACCTGATAGAATGAAGCCGACAACCAGACTTCAGCCAAATGAATTACCTACAATGTGGCCTCCGTGTCAAAGGTGCAATAACTCCTGTCTTGTCAGACGGATACATGAATGGCAGTTTTGTTGCAAGGAGATAGACTGCGTCGAATGAAGTTAGGGGATTCCGGACTTTTTATTGCGACACTTACTTTCGTGTAAATGCCAGAAAAAAAGGTTGTGATTTGCGTTGGATGTTTGTGGCAGAACAGATATTTTGATTGTTTGGGTGGAGGGGAAAATTCCGAATATCATTTCTAGAATTCCATTTCTGTATTAAGTTCGATGCAAACGTTAGCCCGTAGAAACGAAAATGAGTTTAGTTGATCTTGATATGTGTTTTATTGATCATTCCAATACTTTTTTCTTACCTCTCTTTGTTGCTTTTTGTACAAAATATGTGTAGCCCGTAGGATGATAACTGTTTACATATTTGTCATCGGAAATGCCGTGCATAATTTTTGCATAGTGCCTATAACTGGATGCTCTCCATTACTCAGTACGAGCAATACGAGAATGCAATCCTTGACACAATCCTGCACATTCTTGGTAGTCAAAGTTATATTTACTATGCGATTGCCATAGAAATTTTCTTGCGAATTTATTTAAGATTCAATAACAATATGTATCCCCTTTGCGCATTGAATTGCCTAGATCATCATTTCTTGTATCGTAAAATATGTTTATATTTGAAAGTCCTACGGAGCATGTTTTTGTAAATGATAAAAGTCACACAGTTATCACATTGTAAATGAAAAAGATACTTTACATAATTTTGTGCTTACGTCAGTGGATAATGTTCATGCACCTGCAAAAAGTGAGGTTGCTGTCAATAAAATAGGTCCATATCTTAATGTTTATTAAATATGATCACAGGTAAATGCTTGTTTATGATCATTATTCATATGATTATGTCATTCTATACGGTAATGATCCTAACGTTTATGCCAGTGTATATAATAACGATATACGTGCTTATGTCAGTGCGAGTGATAAAATTCATGTCATTGCATAGGATAACGGTCAACATGTTTATTTTATTTTATATTACAATAATGTATGAATTTACATCATTGTATGTGATATAGGTCAATGGATATTTCATTTTACAAACAGACATATAGATTGTCAGTTAATTCATAATTACATAGCATTTCCTCTTCGTCATACTTAAATATACACATTATTTTCTGTCAAATGAATATATGCAACACGTTGTCATTAAATAACATATAATGGTCAATTAAGAATACAACTACAATAACCTAAATCGACGGGAAAACATATTATGATCTATCGAGCAAAGGAATTATTAGACAGATGTTAAAGGATCGTATTTCGTAAAACTATTGCTTATACGATTTACATACACGTGTGTAACATGATACTAATAATTTGTTGAATTGATATATAGATGGATTAATTAAAACACATATGGATAATATAAACATATATAATGGTATTTGCATTCTAAACCAACGTCATACATAAATTATAACTAAATTAACAATCACGTTCATTTCGTAGATTTTTAATCTTTAGAAATGTTCCAGTTTGGATTCTCAACGTGTATGCTGCGACTCGTTATTTTACAAAGAAAATAGCAGACAAAGTCTAAGTATTCTTAATATTCCGAAGATGTTTTACAAATTAAATAATATTTATACCGAACTGTTATTCATTTTAGCATACCACTATTTTCGATTTGTCAGTTCAGAAAACTGACATTTACTTAATAATTGTTCGAAAAGCATTACAAAACAGTTACTATTTAACATTTTCTTGACAGTCGTGTCCCAATATGTGTAATCTTCATAACAATGGTTATAAGATTGTTTGTAAACAATGTGGATTATGCGCATATTATACATTATACAGTGTCGTGCTAGAATGTCAAGTGTATGGTAAAACACAAGACATGCATTTTTTATCACAAAATGTCATTCCAGTACGTATTAAGCAAAAATGCCCAAGCAAACATGTTTTGATTGCGTTGTAAGTGATCAAACCTATCATTTGCAGTTTAAATGACCACGTTTATAGAAGTAATTTTTATCGTAAAATAAACGCACCTTATAGCGTATTCAATAAACCTAGAATTGACAAGGAAGTCAAGAGGACAGTTTTTCCAGACGCTTGATCCTTATGCCACAAAATTGTTACTTCTCTTAAGAGGCGAGACTTCAAGAGGTCAGGTCAATATGATTAAGATTAAACACACGTTTTGTGTGAAAACTTTAAGGATATATAGAACATACGTGAAAACAAAGGATTTGACTTTAAAAAGTGGACTTGTGATGTTTATTTATTGAGTCTCGTATAAAAAAAATCTTTTTTATACGAGGACATACTGAGCAACATTCGGTACCCCTCGCAGATTATCATAATAGTACTTATCCGATGTTTGACGGAAAGGGCCGAGAATGTGCGATTGACTGAGCAATACTATGAGCCATGTTACATGATCTACCTATTGCTTTATGAAACAAACAATACTGGAGGTTGAAACATTAAATCTTTAAAGGGATCTTTTCACGGATTGGTAAATTGACAAAATTGAAAAAAATTGTTTCAGATTCGCAAATTTTCGGTTAAGTTATGATATTTGTGAGGAAACAGTATTACTGAACATTTACCATGGTCTAATATAGCCACTATATGCATCTTTTGACGATTTGAAAACCTAAAAAAATGCAACGCAAAACGATTGAATAATTTGGAGAGTTCTGTTGTTGTCGTTTAAATTTGTGAAACTACGATTGCTTATATAACGTATAAAATACGCTTCTTAAGTAAGCATGGCAGGATAGCTCAATTGGTTAATGCGTTTTTACTTCAGGATTCCGGGGATCACTGGTTCGATCCCTGCTGCGGGCTACTTTTGTTTTCCTTTTTTAAATTTTATTTTTGATTTTTTACTTGAGCTTTTAAAATTTAATGTTTACATTTATCAATATAAAGCAGTTAATGACAAACTTCAAAACATGCCAAAATCTGTGAAAAGGCCCCTTTAAGAGCGCCTTGACCTCGATTCGACGTGACTGACTCATGTAAGCCTTGTACACAATGTTTAGCAAAGGTTTCGTGATATTTATTCAGTTTGAGGCTTTGTATGCAACTATGTATCATCACATGGTGGTAAGGTGACATTCTGTTATGTTGAAACAAGATCAGCTTGGTTTATTGTTTGTAAATTCAATTCTCGCAAACATAATTTGACCAGGATGTACAAGGATTGAATAGAAAGACATAACAGATTACTTTTCAGTCACTTGTGTTAATGTTTAGAACGTGTCAACAGATAACTTTATTACATACTTATTTTGCGTTGCTGGCAAATACATTCATTACCACGTCTTATAATACTTTTTATCTTATTTATATTTTTTTTATTCATCCAGTTCTAATCTTGTATTCCATGTTAACTGTGTGTGACCAAAACATTTTAATTGTATCGCCAACTCATTGACGCTGACAAAAAAAAAACGCTCTTGCGCAGTTACACACACATCACGTGTATTTGTACAATTTTTATTTTTCTTATTTCAAACTGACTTCACGGTTTATCTGTTATATTTATCATATATTTGTTTTTAATGCCTAAATTGTAGTAAGTTGTATATGACAAATTGTCATGTGTGTATCTCAGATTATATGAGACCCGTAAGAACGTAGTCTTTGAGAAGATAAAGGGTCATATAATTATGTAATTAAATTTGATACAGGTTAAAATACTTTAGTCACAGTACATGTTCTAGATAAATGTGTATGTCATTGAATACGATAACGTATCATAAACTTATGCCGTGTGCATTTTACGGGTCCAAGTGTTTAATTGTACACGATGAAGGGTCCTATACTTATGTCAGTGTACTTGTTACTTACATATTCGTGTCTATATTATTGTGCATATTACAGATCCATGTGTATAATATTATACATATTGCAGATCCATGTTTATGTCTTACATATGATACAGGTTAATATTGAACTCATTGTAAATGTTACAGAGAACTGTTTTTGTCAATGTACATGTAACTGATCCATTGCTGTGTTCTAGAATAAAAAAGTGTACGGTTTTAGTTCAAATGCGCCAAGTTAAACACATTTTTCTCCAAAGGCTCGGACGATGTGAGGACAGGAAATAAAGGCTTGACAATTATGATCTTGATCTTCGTTGATAAGCCTTGTGCGCATCGTTGCAATGACATCAATATTAGAGTGGTGTTTCATTATTATATTCCGTATGCTTTGAGATGTATATAGCGAAACTGGTGACAACAATTATTGAATGTTACATGTGACCTGACATTGACTTACAATAACTGATTTATGTCGTTTGCACATCTTCTCTTTCTGAATGTGGCATCAAGTTCAAAAGGTACACAACACAAACATATTACGGGCATACTGCGTTATGTTCTGACTAAAAGACAGACGAATGGGCGAAGGGCATACCTTCATTTCATTTTAATTCTGCGTGATATTATATATCATATTAGTCTATATATACATGGGTCTACTAAAGGGCGATGCTAACATTTTATTACATTTTAAAACACCGTCTGAAGTTACAAACCTAACTGCATATCCATTTACGTCTTTTAAATCATAAGGTTACTATTACAATAAATTTACCAATACTTGTTAAGACGGCAGTTATTATTGCATTCCTTAAAGACCAAGGTCAGGATAAACTGTCGCGTTTCATCTAACTTAGCCTAGTTAAGACTTTTGATGCGACTTAGTATCATCGTGTGATAATTAGGCGGAATGCTTTAATGTTGAAATAAGACCCACTTGACAGTTTCAGAGATTCGTTTTTCACAATAATTTTCTATTTGAGCGCATTTTAAATGAAGTGAAATGCGCATTTTTGCAGCAGATTCGTGTTTCAACAACCCCGAATGCTGTTCAATCCGCGTTTGATGCTATTTGAGGCTTGTTCTGAGAAAACTGGGCTTAATGCATGTGCGTAAAGTGTCGTCCCAGATTAGCCTGTGCAATCCGCACAAGCTAATCAGGGACGACACTTTCCGCCTAAACTTGCTTTTCGGTAAGGAGGGACTTCCTTGAGACTAAAGATACAATAATAGCGGAAAGCGTCGTCAATGATTAGCCTGTACGGACTGCACAGGCTAATCGGGGACGACATTCTATGAATTGAGCCCATTTTTCTCAGAACATGACACATATAAACACTTGGCATCTTAACAAACGTAATTTGGTTAACGCATTTATGCCTAGTGGACTCTTCCATCCTTCTAAATTGGATCAAATTGTTTCCAAAATTAGGTATATCCAGTATATTTATTTCTATATTTAGGATATTTGTTACAGAAATTCCTGGATAGAATGGGCGTCTAACAGTATATGCTATGTTTATAGGTGTATATCGCAACCGTTGTTTATCTTTAGTGTTTTCACTTCATAGACACTTATATTTGTTAATGCAGCATCAACATACTGAA
This sequence comes from Dreissena polymorpha, assembly GCF_020536995.1. Lineage (NCBI taxonomy): Eukaryota > Metazoa > Mollusca > Bivalvia > Myida > Dreissenidae > Dreissena > Dreissena polymorpha. Next base: position 83,130,656 of record NC_068360.1, read on the forward strand.
ACAATATCCCGAAAATAGAAAAATAATGCATTTGAATATCAACCTTACTTTCGTTTTGACAACTGTTACTGATGACAGAAATGATTCCATGTACAATGTGAATCTAAATTTAGTTTAGCGCACATTCGTTGATACGACGCAAAGACACAGTTTTGTTTAACTGATCATTTAGGCTTAGAGGACTGACCAGTTATGTAAAATATCGAATATAATATATATTTTTTATGAACAGCTGGTAGCAAGATGAGTTGCAGATAATTGGTCAGTTACCACATTTTAACTAACTCTTTTGACCTGTTAATTCTTTTCAGCACAATTCAACAGTGAAAAAATGCCCATAATATCACTTTAAGCAAACAGCGCAGACCCCGATGAGACGCCGCATCATGCGGCGTCTCATCTGGGTCTACGCTGTTTGCCAAGGCCTTTTTTCTAGACGCTAGGCATAAATGGGTTAACCACTTTTTAGAAAGATTTAATAGTTAATAGATCGTGTCAAATATTGTGCGGCTGGGATGTCTCAAATATGGGTAAAGAATTATAAGAACATTCATTATTATGCTTAATATTTGTCCTCTTAACAACTCAATCAGACGTCTGTCAAACAGGAGCCATTTTATGTTTTAACTGTTTTAAACGCACTGAATTATTTGTGCTGTTGTTATGTGCTCTTGGCATAAAAGTATACTTTATCGAATTTTAGGAGACAAGTACATACAGAAAATGATCTCATATTGAAATACAATTTTACATGTATTTAGCAATGCTCGGAAATTTATGTTGACTCAAGCAAATTCGCACTGCTATTTTCTAATTATTATGAAATTATTTGGAATACAAACAAAGTAATATGCCAGGTCATGGATTTACTCATATGTGCGGTTATATGTGTGAACAAAACTTCAAAAATAAACGTCATGTTTGAGTGGCCGCGATTGACAACACATAATAATTGACGCAGCATTTAGTATTTATGCTAAGTGGCCTATACTTTCACATCGTTTTGAGTTATACGAGTATGTAGTTTTTATGATAATAGAACAAAACAGAACATTTTATGTAAAACTTGTACAAGTACATCGTCTTCGATACATATGCATGTACAATATATAAAACAACATGACGTAGCATAAAGTGAAAGAGTTATACGAACTTATTAGTTAAACAATACATAATCAAGAAGTTAATTTTTTAGTGCATTTCTGAAGTTTAGAGCGTCCTTAACAAGCTTAAAAAGATTGCTTATATCGGTCTTATTACATGAGGTCAAAAGTTGTGTAAATTTCAATACAGAAGGTTAAACATAGTAATATTGTTTAATATACTTCTTTCTAATTACAGTATTAGTGCATATGATGACAAAATGGTACTCGTCCTCGATATCTCTAGAATTGCAAAAGGTACAATATCTTTCTTCTCTATGATATCGTTTATAACGGCATATTTGTATATTTAGAGGAAGTCCGTTTAATCTAAGCTTACTCATAAATTAACGATTACTTTTGGACAAAATATCTAGAGAGGGTTCATATAAATGTGTTTGTTTACAATACTTGTATAGATTTATTATAGAGCTATTAACTATTTAAGATATAGTTTCTTGCATAAAGTGTCTATAATACGAGTTTAAATTAATTTCAAAATGTATCCTGATCGATAACGTTAGGGTTGTCAAATATATATGCAAACCCATATTCTGTTATCAATGTTCTGGTATTTGTAGCCCAATTCAAATGACCGTTATAACTATCTGCAACAGATTGTGTATAAATAGATTTAATAATTATATTGTTTGAGGTAACAATTGTCAACCAGTATTTAATCATTCTAAAATAACTATTAATAAATAAAAGATATCGTCCTAATTTGTTATATCTGACAGCTTTAAAGGTATCTATTTTAAGATTCAATAACAAAAAACTCACCTCCTGACGTAATCCAAGTGCGTATTGAAAGTAATAGGAAAAATTAGAACATAATTTAACTCGAGATTTAACATGCTGATACATATCTCAAATAGATCTTAAAAGTTTCCCACGTATTCCACTATTATACAACTTCAACAATAAGCCATTTCTATAAATAGAATCAAAACATTTCATCATTTCAACAAAAACAACATATATTCTTTTATTTTCCTTTATATATTTTTGAACAATTGACATAAGAACATATATTGCATCAACATTTGATCGACCCTTACGAAATCAGAACTGTGCGTCCGAAACAGTGTTATTATCGCTACAAAATTGCTTTATTCGCTTGTGTAAAACGGTTGTAAAAAGATTTGCTAGACATCTGACCAAAGTAATACCTCTATAATTATTCACATCGTTTGTATCACCCTTTTTGTGGAGCGGAATTATTATATCTTCAGCCCAATTGTCAGGACAAAACCTGCATTAAGTATTGAATTAAAATGATCACATAAATGTGCCGACAAAATATCAATACTTTCGATTAAGTACTCGTTCAAAATCGGAAAGCATGTAAAGGAAAAATGATAATAGTTATACGTGCATGCATTACATTGCGAATGATCCTTTATGCTCCAGATTGTGGGACTATGTGAGTAACTCAAAATGCAAAGAAGTAATATGGTTCGCCCAAATAACAATGCCGATGAACCAATAGCAAGCAAAAGTAATTATATAGAATTGATGGACACATTATTGCGAAAATTACAACACATTCGCATGACTCTGTGTTGGTCCTTGGCCTCCATGTTGACGTTAACACAACAGATAGAACTAAGGTGAACTTGTGGAATTTATTGTGGTATTTATTATATTTACAACCCATCCCTTCAGGAAGCAAGCAATACATTTCATACCACAAGTATCATACGCGGATCACGAACTTTTTTTCTGACGTTGACATGACAGTTTGAGTCTTTATGGAATTTCTACCCCCATCCACGACTTGCTTCCTTGTGTCATAAAAGAGTCATGAGAAGAATGAACCTTCCTACTTCTGGCATTGGGAAACAGAGGTCTCGTCGAACACGTATGTTCAGGTGTATGCAAAGGAGACTGGTCAGTTGCAAACATAATTTGGAATGGCGATATCGGGCAGATGGGAACATAAAGTGAAAATGGATTATTCACTCAATGATTTTTTTTCACGAATATTGACCGAGAAATATATCTGCCTGACTTTCTGTTCAGTATAAGAATCTAAATAGAATCGCTTTCGGTAAAGAATTTCACAATTTCTAACGTGAACAAAAACAACATGCTGTCACGATAGTTGTTGGATGGGCCCGATATAAAAACAAATTTTAAAAACGTACATTTGATCTTCCCCGATGCTATTTATTGAAAATCTTTGTCACACAGAAAAGGACCTAAAGGGACAAATCAACATGATTGTGAGGTGATTCTGGAGTAACATTATGAGTAACGTTCCGAAAAAACTGGGCTTAATGCATATGCGTAGAGTGTCATCCCAGATTAGTATGTGCAGTCCGTACAAGCTAATCAGGGACGACACTTTCCGCCTTAACTGGACTTTCGTGTAAAAGAGACTTCCTTTAAACGAACCATACCATAAAAGCAGAAAGTGTCGTCCCTGATCAGCCAGTGCGGACTGCATGGGCTAATCTGTGATGACACTTTACGCACATGCATTAAGCCCTGATTTCTAAGAACAAGATTCATATGAGAACATATCTGCAATACATACGGATGTATTTTATGTAAAGACAACAACATAAATACTTGATTTTTTACTAGGTTTTTTTCATGTAATTGATTTAACAGTAATGACACTACATGAGATTTTTATTCAAATGATTGAACATTTATTTTTATTGCCATGCATTTATATGGAATCTGTAAATGGTCAGTAGAATAAGTTTATAAATAAAAATAGGATATTAGTTCATGTCAGTGTAAGATATCGTTTGTTATGTCACGAGTGATCATAGAAAATATATTTTCACGAGTGGCCCGTTTTTCAAGAAAAAAATTAACAGCTGTTTCCCATAAAAGAAAATGAAAATGTGTTGGATTTGATGGAATATCGTTTTTAATTCAATCGTGATCATAAAATATTTTTATATAAATCTTGAATTAAATCTTAATATGATAATCTAAAAATAGAAAAAGTAGTTCCGAAAATTTGTTATTTTCACCTGTGAAAATTACATTTCGTTTATTTTTGCTGCTGTTATTTCACTGCAATGACTATTATATCATTAGGTTTATAAAAAAGATATATCTTATGGGAAAACAGCAACCGAATGATTGATATTTTATAAGGGTTATATCATGTACTTTAATTTACCGTAAGAACAATACATGAGATGTTTATCTAAATGATCGATCATGTATTATATTATTGCAAAACATTAACGTGGAAACTGTAAATGGTCAGTAGAACTTGTTTATAAATAAAATGCCTTATAAGCCTTTTCACGCGAATAGCTGCAACTCACTCTGTTTTCCAAAAAAACTTCGCATCTATGAAAACACAACAAAACACAAAACACACTCATGTTAAGATCGTAATAATAGATAGAGAACTTGTGTTATACCGAGAACCTCATCGTAATAATAGCTAGAGAACTTGTGTTATACCGAGAACCTATAATAGATAGAGAACTTGTGTTATACCGAGAACCTGTCATAGATAGAGAACTTGTGTTATACCGAGAACCTATAGTAGATAGAGAACTTGTGTTATACCGAGAACCTATAATAGATAGAGAATTTGTGTTATACCGAGAACCTATAATAGATAGAGAAATTGTGTTATACCGAGAACCTCTGTATCGATAGAGAACTTGTGTTATACCGAGAACATCTGTAATAATAGATGAAGAACTTGTGTTATACCGAGAAACTCATCGTAATAATAGATAGAGAACTTGTGTTATACCGAGAACCTCATCGTAATAATAGATAGAGAACTTGTGTAAAACCGAGTACCTCATCGTAATAATAGATAGAGAACTTGTGTTATACCGAGAACCTCATCGTAATAATAGATAGAGAACTTGTGATATATCGAGAACCTCTGTTTGATTAAATATTGTGTTCAGTTATATTATTCGTCCGTTTTGCTATGATAAAGAAAATATATTTATACAAATTTATTTTGAAAGAATATCATACTCAAACGACCGACGATTGAAATATACATGTTGAAAGTCAGTTGATCACATACGCTTGTATATTATTGATAACATTAAAAAATTTATAACGCACAAATATCTTAACGACTTTCAGTTTGGGATATTTATATAATATTTAATAATAATTTTGAATTTTGATAGGTAAAAGTTAAACCTTTACAACCATTTTCTAACCATAATATAACTCATACCATGAAATAAGTGAGATGCGATCAAGTGAGACAACCCTCAACTTAAAAATTCGCAAAATCGCTAAAAAATGCTTATTGCATGATTTCATCACTCTTGACCAGGTTCATATTTAGAGTAGGCGATGTAATCGAAAACATACTTTTAGTTTTTATCTCTTGATCATCGTTTGGTATGTCTGCCCCGGGTACATGAATCCTATCATGGGCGTCCGCAGGAATGATCATAGGGAAGGTCAAGGGTGGTTTTCCCCCCTTTGCCGCCTCAGGCGTAGACACTTTTGAGAATAAGGCCAGATCATGTTGCATCATGAAGTATATCTGGAAGGTTACGAGTTAGGATTTGGAATTTATAAAGTGACTGTATTGGAGTGGGTTACACCTATTTTTCTCTCATTTGATCATAGGGACTTTTCTCATACACAATCAAAATACAGTTTCTGGCGTACGTAATACCATAGGAACTGTGAAAGTAAATATTAAGTATTTCAGAGAGAGCCCTAATAGAACACGGCTAGTTCCGAACACACCATTGTAAAGCGATAAAAAAAGGTGGACTGCAAAGTAAAAAAACATACGATTCTTCGCTTACCATTTCATCGAAATACGCTGTCAGTTAGAATATTTAGCACAAAACGAAAATAATTCAAAGGACGACAGAGCGCACATAAGCTATGAACGGCAAGTGGAATGGCGACACTTAAGATAACGCCCCACATTTAGCCAAATATTCGTCCATTTTAGAGCCCATCACGCATGCACTTCAGGCTGTTCAATTAGACATGATCGGTGTAAACAAAAAACACGTCGATAATCTGACATTGATGTTTACCAATCATCTATAAAATGCATATTCGATTTTCGAAGAGGATATATTCGGCCCAGCATTAAACAAAGCGGACAATATATGTATTGGTGTTACAATGACAATACCACGGCAATGTGGCCGTCAAGTACACCGAGCAAATGTTGGTGGAACCAGTGAAGAAGACTATCGACGCACGACTTATATTCCGTGCATGAACTCACTGATCAAGTCTCTAGGAAGCCAATTTTTAGAAACTAATATATGCCTGCGGTCATGTTATATTAACTCCATCTGAACCTCATCAAAATTTTTGCTCAGACTATAAAGATACAGTCCGAACCATCGACGATTTTATCAAATAGATAATTTTGAACAAGACGCAATGTCATGGAACGACATGAACAAGAAGGAATCCATCATACAGTAAGATTTTGTTGACTTGGTCAAAAACGGATTTGTTTCCGGCCGTGCGTGAGGCGATGATCATACTACTAACCCTGCCCGCCACCACTTGATCGGTGGAACAATCATTTAGCACGCTGAGACGAGTCAAGACATGACTAAGATCCACCATGTCTGACGACAGGCTCTCAGGATTATGAACGATGAGCGTTCTCATGGATCGGATTAACACCGACAAGAATATGTTTATTAAAAAAAATCATCGACGAATTCGGCAGAGACAAACATCGCCTTCACTTCCTATTCAGGTACTGAATAAATGTTAATTGATTGACTTCTCCCCTCGATTTCGCACGAATGAATCATGTTTAAAACAATGTTTTGAGATTTAATAAATTGTGCAATAACCGCATTCATAACTTGTTTACATGTAAATAGGGGTTGATGTTCGTGTGAAACTAAACAGGGGTTATTCTGACCCAAATTGTTCAATTTAGGAATCATAATTGTACACGTATAGCTTTTTCCATGTTCAACTATCTTTTTCGCTCACTGATTTTCCAGGGGGGGGGGGGGGTGGAGGGTGTAAGCTGACCCCATTGCCCCTATGTGCGGATGCCCATGAACCCTATATACATACACTTGCTGACTTGACATAAGGTTTGTGTTGTAAACAGTGATTCGTTCTTGAAAAGGACATATCAAAATGATACTAAAGTGATATAAACTGTTTCATGATGTACACATTTGATAGAACACGGAGGTTAATTAAAAGTCGCAATAAGGTAGATATCCATTACATGTAAACATATTTGATAAAATTACAAAATGTAGGCGTACAATTCAAAAATTTGAAATATTCTTATGCAAGTTGTTTACAAACATGCTTTAAACGATTGTAATACATGTTGTACGAATTGGGTCACGAATAAGTAGAACATAGTAAATAAACTTGGATTTGGCTATGTATTCGAAAATCAAACGTTGTGCAAGTAAATAGTTAAGTTAGAGAGCTAAAATTTAAACTTGTTGAAAATTGTAAACAAGAGCGAATTGGTAAAATTAATAACATTGTATTAGATATGTATACAATCAGTAAAACCTCTGTAGAATATGAAGTTTAGATAGACTTACTCCTTAGACGTCTGCGCTTCTTTATGTTGCATGATTAAGAGTCTCTGCACACCCGATGAGAATCTAAACTGGCAGACATGCTCAGAACAACATTCCACGATAGGAACGTTATTGTAAATGTTGTTATAACGTTGATTTAGAAATCGAATATACGCTAACATTTATATGCCGCTGTTACACTGATTTAAGAACAAAACAACTCATTAGTCGTATATTTTATATTATCACATCTTTATATAAATTCCACATGTTACTTATTTCATGTGATAGATAAGTTATCTCTGACATGTGCATAAATAAATCAAAGAAGCTTTAGTTATAAGAAATACAATCATAAATAATAATGTTTTCATTACCTCTCGATAGAACTTAAATGTTCTTGTTATAGTGTGTTTATTTTGTATTTGTTTTTGTAATTGACTTTTTATGTTATTGTACTGTTTTGTTGTTTTTCGTATTCACCGTATTTACGGAACAGAAAATAAAATGCATACATTTGCGTCATACTGAATAAACTGTATGTTTGTCCATACAAATTAGCATCGCATCGACAAAAGTCGCTAAACAATGAACACTTGCGAATGAAAAAACATTAGTGTTTGTAAGATAAAAGTAAACCTTATGATTGCAAGTTTAAACATTAAGCATGCCTGCAAAATAACATTTCTCGATATCTTAGCATCCACAGAATGCACTTGCAGTTAAATGTTTGCTCATGACCAAATCATACTTGCTTTCGACACAGGGGACATGCACATATACCTTTTGTTTTCCACACCTTTCATCTGCAATATTTGAGCAAAGTTCAAGGTTTATTGGCAATCGGCAATAAAAACATGCCTTTAGCCATTTAAAAAATAAGTATGGCAAAGACAATAATATCTGTTAAGTAATATCATCACACACACAAAATATACATATAAATATTCAAGCATAATACACATGCATATATAATTAAAATATAATTATGTTACGGAACATGGATATCCATCGGATTAAGGAACATATAGTTCTGTAAGGGTATTATTTCTACATAACATAGCTTCTTTTAGGTATTTACAAAGTCCTAATATATGATTTATTTTTGTCTATAATGTTCACAACAAAGTAGGAAGTGATACTCAGATTTAACAACTTTCTTATTGCAGCATCGACAAAGTCTCTGATCACGAACAATATCTTGGAATCTACCCTCTTCAATTTCTAGATGGTGCGATGATAGTCTAAAACGGACAAATTGTTGCAGTATGTCATTTTTTGGTATTTTTAAGTACTTTTCCCAGACAAATTCAGATTTGAATAAGCAATACTGCTGTAATTTAGACATTGATTGAATGGTTCCCTTCCATTCTTGAACAAAAATATCTCTTAGTTTATTTTTTTTAAGCTTGGAAAGAAGTTAATTTCATAATTTTAAAATTATGACGAATATTATTAAAATCTAAATGGTCAATCAATATATTGATTCTGTTAGCCCAGCAGCCACTGCTACCAGTGTTAAACAGATCGGAGTATAAGTTATACATAGGAGATTTTCTATTTTTAATATTTTTTAACCAAAATCGTATCGCCCTTTCTTTACATAAAATAGAGAGGGGGGAAGCGACCATATTCACCAAGGACAGCATAGTTTGGAGTCTGCTGTTTGACGCTGAGGAGATTTTTTGAAAAATCGCACATGTTATTTATCAACATCTTGTATGTTGTAGACACCCCAGCTTTCGGAGCCATACAGGAGAATTTGAACGACCATTGCGTCAAATAATGAAAGTTTGGTTTTAATGTCTAATTGTACTTTATCAAAAATAGATAATAAGCTACAACATGCTTTAAGAGCCTGGTCATGTAACATTTTAACTGCGTTTTTTATGTTTCCTGTATAGGTAAAATTTATGCCCAAATAAGTAAAACCATCAACAATTTCGATGCTTTCTCCATTAATACAAAAGTTTATTTCAGAATTTATACCTGTTTTACGTTTTTCAAAAACACAGATTTGTGTTTTATTGATATTTATTTTCAAGCCCCATTTTACTGATTAGCGATATACAGCATCAAGTTGGGCTTGTAAACTAAGCTGATTTGTCGTGAACAATGCAATGTCATCGGCAAACAAAATCATGTACCTAGAGATAAGGTCTACATCTTTTCCAGTGAAATCGTCCAAATTGATACTTTTAAAAACGTCATTAATAAATAAGATAAATAATATCGGCGAGAGTGGCTCCCCTTGTTTTAAGCCCATCGTAACTTAAAAGAAATCTGAGTAAGAAATATTAGCATTATTTGCCTTTGAAAGTTAGGCAGCTTGATGCACGACTGTTCATAAATACATTTTATCATATTAGTCATTTGGCAACTGATATCAGCTTTTACAAGTTTTACCCATAATGCATCATGGTTAACAGTATCGAATGTACGTTGATAATCAATGAACGCACAACAAAGTTTTTCCTTTGAGCTAAGTACTTTTTGGATAATTGCATGTAAAAGAAAGATTGCATCAGTCGTCGAATGGTTATCTCTTAAACCAAATTGGCAACTTTCAAAAACTTTTCGGTCTCACACCATTTGTTAATGCGAGTTCGTAATACAAGAGAGAAACATCTTTGCCGTTATATTATTAATAAATGATATCCCTCTATAGTTATCTGGATTTGATTTGTCGCCCTTTTTTAAATAGGGACGATTACACCTTTTGTCCATGACATGGGATATAATCCAACATCGAACATGTTATTAAATATTTTACACAAATATGGCGAAATAACTTCATTTGCATTGATAAAAAATCGGCTACATTGTTATCAAAATCACAAGACTTAAAACGGTGCATGGACTTAATACACTTAGAAATTTCTTCTAGTGTCAATAGGCAGTCGAGCTGATCAATATAAACAGGATTAACTCTATGCGAGCCATGTTCATCGGGCGTGATATTGCCCTCGTGGGTATTATAAATATTAACAAATTGATTTAGCATTTCCTGATCATTAAATTGACCAGCTGTCGATACTGATTTTTTTAAACGTATTTATGTATTTCCAAATTTTGCGAGGAGACTTCTTACTTCATTAAACAAGTTAAAAAATTTTTTTAGAAAAATATTTAGCTTTAGCCCTCCAATATATTGACACAATATTTATGTTTAGTGTACGAGTTAACAAAACCGATTTACACATGGTTTGGTATGCTCATACACAGACAGCAAATTGTAGCTGTGCCTCATCAGAAATAGCCATGGATTATGCTATATATTTATTTTAAGGTGTTAATTATGATAATATCTCACATACTGGTAGAATACGAAGAAATATTTATTTATGGCCATGTTTTCATTGTCTTTCGAAACAAAATACTGGGAAAAATAACTAACGGACATTTTACGGTTACCGTTTAATGATTATTTGCTTAAGAAAGTTAGCGGTTTTGATAAATGATAAATATCAACATATATTGAAACAACTAACATGTTTAAAATTAAAATAGCAAAAATATTAACGTTATATTCGTACCCGCTCTCTGATGTTTCATTTTATACTACGACCAATTGAAAAATCAATTCTTATCATTAGAAAACGAAGTAGACGCTATTGTAATTTCACATAGATTCGGATTATCAATATCGCTTGTGTAGCGACACATCTCCATTAATGCTAAGAATAAGTATACGAATGATTTAATTACATTTATCGAGTTCCTTACACGATTCCACATTACATAAACATACTTAAGGTTAATTCAACAAGTATTGCTATACTTGGTTTCTGTAAAATCCTTTACGTTATTTTCCTAACTTGGAATGTCTTTGCATGTTTCCTTCTTGTATCTTTAGCTTTAATTGAAATTTTAATTGTGCTGATTCCACATGCATACTCTTAAAACGTGTTTATGTTAAATGAATATTCTTCTTATACGTGTCACCAAATCGATGTTAAAAATAACACTTATTTTTGTGTGTGTCAAACAAAATCTCGTTATAAACAGATTTTCACTGAAGCTTTATTGCGTGACCACGTACAAAGCCATTGCACTCGATAAACATGTAAGAGGCAACCAAGGTTTCTAAAGAGGGTCAGTTATAATAATCGTTTTCACCTATTGCATTCGCAAAGAGGCCAAATTGTAACATACCATCTGAACATATGACATTTGATACTATAGAGTGAGAGGGGAAAAGTTCAAACGGTTCTCCAATATCTCACTTTCAATAACTTGGTAACAATTGAACATCTATAATTGTATAGAGTAACTGAAACGTATTGGAAGATATAATAGAACATACTGTTATTAAAACTTTGACCTTATTGCCTAGTTTGTGACGGAAATGATACGCGATGTAGTGGCAAATGACATTGGTTATGAACTTCCAATGGTTGCAATTGTACCTAACATAAGATACATTCGCAAAAGACGCAATATGGAGTGTAATATGCTCGTCATTCAGGGAACTGAAATAAACTAGGTCGGCTTAGAACCTGCGATATATTTTATTGTAATGCATGTCAGGTGTATAGTCTGATATTGACATACACGTCCAAATTTATCTAAACAGATGAATTCCCCGTTCACTGGGTTATAAGCGCCATTGACACTCAGTGAAGTGGGCCGTCATGCGATATTGGTCTGTTTTCCCACAGGCACAAACACCCAAGGTTAAAGAGTAGCACACTTGCTCAAGTTCCTGCTCACTCAAATGTTCCAGGGCTTGGGGGAGGGGGAGTGGGAGCGAATCCGCATCATACCACTGGATCACTGCTAACCAGACTACACGTGAAGATTTAATGTTTATTCGCTCAAAGCAATCAATGTCGGTATCACCACTTTTATATTCCCCTTTTTTGTATTTTCAAAAAATAATTAAATGAATATCATGTAGTTTCATATTTTTTTTGTTATTTTTAAATATGACATAAGCATAATTTCATGGCAAATAAAACTAAATGTCCGTGGAAAGTAAACGCCCGGTTTTTGGTTTCGCCAATTCCATTTTATTGGTATCCCTCCCTTTTGCCGGTGCAATTTTATGGCGTGATCAGATGCGGATCATTTTCGCATGTTGATTTATGTTGACAATGATAAAACCATCCTTGTACGTGTACGCGGCAGAAATGGGTAGGACTACCGGACTGTCATTGTGACATGTAAACGCCAACAAGTCGTGATCCATGTTTGATGGACGAACACAAATCTATGTTTTGATGGAGGCGGAAGACGTAGAACAGACTTAATATTATTCCACGGCTCTTGGATATAAACGTCATTCAGGAGATTATCAGCTGAACTTTATTGTTTTCCGTCTTATTTTTCGTCATAACCATCGCAGTCACTGATGTTTCCCGTTGTAAGTTATTGCTTTATTTATATAAATGAAACTGTGTAAAGTATCAATCTGGTAGGTTACACCCGGTGTTTCCCGGTTATTGAAAATACGTGCCGAATGATATAAAGAATCATTGAAATTTTCTGTGTAGATTTTACTCCTTAAAAGGATTTACTGATATTTACTGACTGTATTTTCATACCCGCAGCCGGGGGGGGGGGGGGGGGGGAGGATGCGTTGGATGCGTTTGCACCCAACATATTTTGACGAGTAAAAAAACATATAAGATTCAACCAACTTTATTCGACGCAAAAACGGTTATTTATTTTTTCCCAGAATCCAGTGAGTCTTCGTATTTATGCGTTACAATAATGTTGAATTCAATATGCTTCCGACAGGTCACAATATAATTAATTTCTCTATCCATATAATTGTTGAAATCAACAGGAGTTGACCACAACATGTGACAAATTCCGAGAAGCCGGTCCTGACGAAGGTAGAAGGTAGGTTCGCTGAAATGGTTAACTAAGAATTAATGTTGTATTTATTCATAGATTAAATGTTAAACGATGATTGTCATGTCAGTGTTTTCTTGTTTTATGAAAAATGTACCATTTTCAAAAGTATTTGTTTTCCATTTAATTAGAAAACATTTTACTATTTATCCACTGAGTCAACTTCAAACTGTCTGAAAGCTATGACAACTATAATTATAAATAAACATTACCTGATTATAGATGCTATAAATTTGATGAGTTACTTCCCCTTGATATAATTGTTCCATATAAACAAAGTATGCAGACACCAATGTCAATCTATTTGTATTTATAGATAATTTTACCACCATATACATCTGAGTTTGGTTAGTATTAAACATATTTATTGTTTGTTTAAATATTAAATGCTATGTTTATATTTTTGAAATATTAATATATTTTCTCAAAGATCTTTACATGAACAAATTTTCTGCAGTCAAACAGTAGACCTTATTTATCACAGAAATTACCCTAAGACATTTAAAATAATGAAAAATATTGCGTGTGATAATTTGAAACCCTTATCTGAAACTGTCATTGAATGTAATATTAAATGAAAGGATTGCCTTTTTTCAAGACTTGTGTTGTACTCGGAGGGGTACTAGTAAGCGGGCATTTTTCTTTCCTTTTATTCGCTTTTAAATAAACTAGATTCAAACAATTAAAAAAAAAATATTGTTAAAAACAATATCGTTGATAGGAAAATATGCACCCCCCTTTTCAAAACCCTGGCTACGGGCCTAATTTTGATATTGTTTCTGAGAGTAATACTTACAAAGCTTCTTTTGCAACATCACTTTTGTATAATTAAGATAATAAGGCATGCATCGCCCAAATGAAGTGCAGTAACACTGCCATTTAAACATATATAAATATATATATATATATATATATATATATTACTCCTGTAAAGTGTAATGATTTGCCATACCATAATTGCCACAAGTCTATCACCTGCTAATGCTGGTCGCTCTTTTTGAGTATACTGACATCGCCGTATCATTAACTCTGATATAAATTTCGCAATTATATTAATGATAACTGCATATATGGATGTATCGTTGTATATTATAAAGGGTCGCGTATGAGACGCAATGCATATGATACAAACATATATGGCAATGAATTGGACAATTATAACGATCAACATGTTTATCTCATCGATTACGAAGGGGATTTATATTTAAATCGTTGTATATAATTATGATGCAGTGTAATTTAATTTATGGTTAAGCGTCATGAATGTTGTTATTGTATCTAATATATACTAAAGATACTTCATTGTACATATCTACATATTATAATATCTACCGTCAACCTTTCAACCCTAATTTTGGCCAAAATCTTGAACGGCCATAACTACCACAAACCTTCGACGTATTCGTAAAAAATAAGATAAATAAATTTATTTCCGAAATTAGTGATGTCTACTATATTTATTTCTATATTTAGAATATTTCTTACAGAAATTCCTTTAAGCAAAAAGCGCAGACCCTGATGAGACGCCGCATTATGCGGCGTCTCATCTGGGTCTACGCTGTTTTTCAAGGCCTTTTTATAGACGCTAGGCATAAATGGGTTAAACTGGGAGCAAAGGTTTTTAAACACGTTAAAAAGGGTAAATGGTTAACGAAACGAGTACGGACCGACGGATTGACCAAAGGCATTCCGTAAGAAACTCCAAGCTACTAACCTCTACTTATCTTAATGGGTGAAAGTACCTTCTTGTATTCAATCTTAAAAAAAACATTTGCCTTTGCTATGCGCTTTTCGTGTGGAAAATGGTTGTGCATATATGTCAAAATGAGTTTGTTCCTTTTAAAGCATATTTAAGTTTTCAGAAGTGTTACATGTATTGCACATATCCTGTGGTGATTTATGTTATGCGTACGTACAAAACGTTGAAAATGTTGATTAAGATTATGACGCCTATTACTTCATTCCTGATGGAACCAGGTATTGTATGAGTGTCGAGTGCCCTCTAACCACGCCTGTTTTTGGCTTTGAATCAACTTTGTATCACCGCATGATAATAAGGCGACACTTTAATGTTGAAATACGACCCGTTTTAGCATTATGTTTAGACAAGTATATATCGGATACATTTCAACTGAGTGAGCATTTGTAACTGATTAAATTGCGAATAGTTGTGCAGAGTTCATTTAACAGAACTGAAGAGAATGTTAAACAGTCCATTGTTATGGTGCTAGGTGATTTTGTTTGTAACTGCGATGGATGTAAACTCACATTTTATCACTCTTTGTATGAATTGACACATACATTCAAATGCTTTTACTTTATAAGTAAGATAATCATACATACCTAACAAATGAAGTAATATTTCCTACAAGCGAACTATACAACCACATATCAAAATACTAAAAAAGCGTCGTTTATTTTTCTGTGGTAAATAATAGATATTAAAACACTTAAACGCATTTGATTCAATTGTGTACACAAGTATGCCCATTTGATAAAAACGTTACAAAATCATGAAAATGTGACAGATGAATAAATGATAATTCGCATATAATGATCCGTCACATGGACAATCCTTTTATTATCATGAATACAAGACACGTTTGTCATGGTTTCCCAATTTACTTAGCCGATGCCATGGAATACATGACATGGGCCTTTTTCAAATTAGATGACATATTCACATATTATCGTTATATTTATAAAATTTCATGGCTGCACCATGTTTTTATGACCATGATTTTTCATGTTTGATGATACTTTACATATCCATATCCATAATGTTTTCTTGGCGTCCTCGAACCATGATTAATCATGGTTTGATCATGATCTTAACACGACAACTTTGATCACTAAGGAATGTTTTTGCTTTCTGATCTCAAATAAAATAACACAACAACAACATGGAATTTGATTATTTGTATTGGCTGATCATTGTTCAATTAAGAATGGTACAATATATATATATTTATGGCAATCATGCTATGCCAATTTTTGTTTTTAAATTTTAAATGTGTGTACACAAAAGCATTTACATATGCCATGAAACACTGGATACAAACACGTTCCTGAGGATTATGGATTGTTATGTCTATGAATTCAAAGTCATGATATATATACAGAGCATAGCCTGTAGTATCTTTGTTGACTAAAATAATACGCTTTTAATATAGACAGGGACTCACGAAAACGTATATTTCGTTATCTTGATATGTATGTTTAGTTTTGAAACTAATGTATTTAATTGTTAATTTCGTTTGATAATTAGATATTTTTAAAAACATATTTTACGTTATTTCAACGGAGCCTTCTGTAGGCTTTTTAAATAGGACCGTCCGTTAAGAAGATCGTTTAACAATGTAGTTCATAACAAGTTAAACAATCTAATATCATCGAAGCATCTGGCAAGAGTTTACTTGGCTAAAACGATTTGCAGTGGGATTGACTCATATAAAAAGCGTGTCAAAAATTTGGGGTGAAACACAATGTAGGTTTCAGTGCAACAGATGCATTTATTGAATAATTATATTTGATTTAATTTTCCGGCGTGCTTTGCAAAAAGTTACAGTGTTTTGGCTTCGATGTAGCAGTTGTGGTGCAAACAAAAATACTTACACCAGACACACCTTTTATAACATCTGCCCTTGTAATGGTTATCACCTAGATTTGCTGCAAACATAAACATGATTGAATTGTAAACATCATGCTGTAATAGTCATGTTCAAGTATAATGAATCAAGGGAACACATTCGCTCTCAATCCGTATGTGCATAGTTAGCAAATGGAGTATACAAGATTAGTGTTATTAAATCATTCAATTTATCCTTTGATATAAACCTAATCCTGTCGAGAAATTAAAGATCTTCGTTCAACAGCTTTAATTCTATGTTATAGATCATTATCTGTTTTTTCGTGCGTTTGTCATGACAATTCATAACAATTCATAACATAATATAGCAGCAATCATCTGATAATTTTTTTGTTATGTCATACGCGGAAACTAAATGATATGATTGTAAAAACAAGGCGTATTTGTGCCGACAAGTATATGTGTCTCCGTCACTTTATCCCTGTCACTATTTCTCTGTCCTTATGTATTTTTCACTATTTATTTCACTGTCTTTCTTATTATGTATCGGTCGCTAGGTCTCTGCCACTATGTCTCTGTCACTATTTGTTTTTGTCGATCTTTTGAATCAATGGACTCGTGAGATGTTTGAATAACATAGCGATTGAACGTATTGACACGTGTCAATGATTCCATGTTATTGTCGTGTGTGAGTTACAGTCAAATTTCGGGGTTATGCCCATGTGAGTATGGGTGTCTGTGTTAACAGAAGTGTATTTATGGGTGAATGTCTTAGAATGAAAACGAATGCTAATATAAAAGGCGTGCTTGTATGTCCGAAAGTAAAAACAAAGCTCTTTATAAAGGTCCTGCTTGAATGTCCGAGATTAAAAAAAAAGATCAAAATTAAATGGAGATAGTATGAAGTACAAGTTTAGTTGTATACATATTCAAGTTTGCGTATCGTGGTAAGATCACACGTGTGTAATTTCAATCTTATAGGTGAATGCAAACTTCTTCGATATGTGTCCGATATAAGAAATTTATAGGCACATGCAAATATACTTGTGATTGATAACGTGATTCTATGTTTTAAACGTAGTTGAACTATGTAGGTTTCTGAAACCCTGCTATTGAACCCACTGAAATCAAAAAAGTAAGTTGGTATTGATGGGCAGGATTTGCGAACAATAAAACTCATTCCTATTACTTGTGTGTTGATCATTGACCTTTTAAATGACGTAAACAACAAATACATTATATTATTGAATTCCTAAATCAATGTTTACTGCTGCTTTCCTCGGCAAGATAATAAATTGCCGTGCCATCAGACTCCGACACGCACCAACAATTGTTGTTTAACGTTTACACCACGGATAGTGCCACAATAAAATCGCTAACTCGACAGACGGATATCTTTCCTCATGCATCAAAACCGCCCTTCGTAGAATTATTAATATGAATTTTGATATTTTAAACGTAAACCTGGTCTGAGTAACATATATGCATGACATTGTTTTGTTTGACGTCATGTCGTCAGGTTTCTACCTAAATATGATCGAAATGGAGGCTTGTCAGACACAATTTATAGGTACAATAATGTACTGATTGTACAACAAAACGTCAACGGGTTTCGATGAAACCAGGACTGAGTCCTGCCGAGATATGTTGTGTTGAAGATAACTCAGATATAAAATAGACTATCGTTGTATTTTCTTCCTCTGATTATAAAAAGAGGGGAATGTGCAAAAATAAGAGGAATTGTTATGGTCAGATCAAAGGCTTACTTAAAACATGCGAAAGTAATTTGGTGACCCATAAATTTGCTTCCCCGATACCAAAGGACCAACACATTTCGCGACACTACTGGAGTGAGAGTGTAATTGGGAACGAGAAGAAGACCAGAACATAGAATTATTACTGCTCAATACACTTTGGTCGCAACAAACAAAAGAAAGACCATTTACAACGCACTAACAAAGTCAAGAACAGCATAAGCAACAGCTAATGTCCTTTCCGTACGATATAACTACAAACGCCTAATCTTTGTTCCAGAAATGGCAAGTTATTCATGTGTCATTTTATAAAACCACAACATCCTACATAACATTGAATTGATACTTATTTTAGTTTTTAATTGTGAACACTTTTCAAGCATTTTTGAGTTTTCTGGAAAGTATACTAAATTGGATCTTGTTATTAAAATAGTTTTGCATCAGTACACATAAATAAAACTCCGACTAAGTTTAACTAAGTTGCAAACTAGCCTTACTAGCCTTAAAAAACCAACATATTTAATGTATAAGTAAAATGTTTACTGAAGTGGTAGAGTAATTTTATGTTATAAATTACAGTTTTGAATATATTTGCATAATAAAGTTGAATTGTAGGTGCCCGCATATTGCAGGGGTTGCTGTTATGATATTTAAAAATATGAGACAGCTGAATTAATATGATGAAAATACTGAAAGTTTTTGTTAAATATGGATATTTACATATCGTATAATACAAAGTAAGGATTGAAATGTGTAATTGAGAAGAAATAAACTTTAAAAAACAAAAAATAATTACACAATAAAGTACTATTTAAACATTATATTAACATGTTGGGAATGTAAGCAAGCGATGTCTGTATTTGTTGCATATGTCTGAAAATATATTTTGAGAATGGTAATGAATAGAACACACATCTGAAAATCTATTCAAACGCTGTTAAACAACTTATAACCGTAAGTTTAAACGTGAAGCGTGCTCTTAAAATAAAATTGTTCGGGATCTTAGTATCTCGAAAATGCTCTTGCATGTGTTTGTTTGCCCCTGCTTATATCGTGTTTGCTTTCAGCATGATTGAACAAACATGAAATGTGTCTTTCTTGAAACACTTGTCAGCACCAGAATTTGAGATAAATTAACACTTTATGTATTCACACTACATTGGTGAAACCTTATCAATAGAATGTCCATTAACACACTACTGTTAGTACTATTTCGATGGGACAATCAATGATTAATCATTGATCCATAAGTACCTAAACTTTTGTTGCAAAATTTGTACAATACGAAACGACATCATTTAACCGATACAAACACTTTTCAAAATGCAAGGATTGCATAAAGAATGGCACTTTGCATCAAATATAATCTATGTACACAACTAGAATTATCGTGACACAGTATGTGTTCCCTTTGAACCAAACTTAGTTGCATATTACAAATACATGGGAATATCTAGACATGTGTATTCTTCAGAAATCATTTGCTTTTTTGATATATACTTTATAATATATACCAAGTTACGTACAATACAAACAAATACAAATATATAAATAAATAAATACAAAAATAAAAAAAATAAATACAAAAATGTACTAATGCATACAGTAATGAATTAATAAACGAACGAACGAACGGACGACCAAACGAACGAAAAAAAACGAACGAACAGACAAACGAATGAATAAATGAACAATCAAACAAACAAAAAAGAAATGTATAAACACATACAAAATAACGGTCTAAATAAATAAATGACAGTTTAAACAACTGAACAAAAATGAAATAAAATGAATGAATGAATGGATATATAAATGAATGAAGAAATTAATTTATTAATCAATTAATTAATGAACCCATTCATCAATGAATCAATGAATGAATCAATCACGAAAAACATTTTAGTTAATTTATTTGTATGTAATGCAGATGCTAATGTGATTTTAGTTACCGGATCAATTTTTTGTCGTGTATTATAAGCAAAAAGTGTTATTAGTTAAAATAAGGCAACTGGACAATGTCGTTTTAATGTTTAAATATCAATTGTATGTACTGTTCATTGTACATACAATATACTTAACATTTATCGGTATTGGCATTAACATACTAAGACTTATACTCATACTAAGAGTGTTAAAATCTTACCTCTCCCTGTAAATCCTCCAAGTAATTAAATTATTTACGCGGAGGTGTAATCTCTTTTGTGTGATTAATCTGAGATTATTTTAGGCGCATGACCAATCAATGGTGAAAACAATTTGTTTTAAAGTCACACAATCACGTGTTGAAAGTAAAAAAATATTTTGCAACAAAGTTTATAACTAAAGTGTTCAATTATATACATGTAAAAATGATAATGTATTGACAATAAAGCATTAATTATATATATTTCCATGTAAAAGGCATCAAGCGTTTCCAGCGCTTTTCATTTTGTATTGCCAATATATCCCCGGACAAAGAAAGATGTTTGTTAGTCTGTTGTTGCACTATTAGTAAATGTTTCATTGTTAAGATCCAATTAAAATAATCAATTTTTATAATAAAGCAGAGATTCATTGATTGCGCTCGAAAATGTTCGGGTAACCATCACCCATTTAAAAATTGTACTTAAAAATAAGAAATTTTGAAAACGTTTTGGGAAATACAGAATCTGAATAAAAATCAAATTTCTTTAAGGCATCATATCTTTTAAAATTATGTTTACGGCGTCTACATAACTCCTTGATCTAAA
This sequence comes from Dreissena polymorpha, assembly GCF_020536995.1. Taxonomy (NCBI): domain Eukaryota; kingdom Metazoa; phylum Mollusca; class Bivalvia; order Myida; family Dreissenidae; genus Dreissena; species Dreissena polymorpha. The sequence goes on from NC_068360.1 coordinate 83,152,235, forward strand.
ATCAGATGGAAACTAGGGACCCATTGCGTTCAAAGAATGCTATTTTCGATGAAATAAACGTGTTGAACTCACGTAAGTACATGTCGATCGTTTTCATTCAATACAAAGCTTGTATCAGTATTCTTGAACTAATATCCAACATCCGTTTGGTGCAAATGAAAGCATAGTAGCCAATCTCTATCTGATATTGTTGAAATCTTTTATTGTTCAAATGGTCAATATGAGTACAACCAACATGCCAAAACTTAAACTTCGATTTAATGTGCCTCAAATATAGATCATTACAGATACTAGATTCTATTAGGCTCGAATTTCGTTCGGTACAACAATAGGTACCATCAATATTTACGTGAACAAGAACAATTGCATAACATGGGAGACTGTTAATGTATACTTGTATTATTATGCAGTTGCGCGGGCATTTTGGGACGCGTTCGTTTAATATTTCAATGGTTTGCAGCGCCAGACATCACTGCATCTAGCGTTAACAAAGACGTTCAACCGATGTTTAGAGTGCTCGGTGCCTCACAAGGGACACTAGTAATCTGGGACGCCTATGAAACAGTGATATCAGCGTACTCAGTGCCTCACCCCGGGCACTCTTGTAATCTGGGCCGCCTCTGGAACAGTGATATCGGCGTACTCGGGGCCTGACACCGGACACTAGTAACCTGGGTCGCCACTTGAGCAGTGATATCGGCGTACTCGGTGACTCACACCGGACACTCTAGTAATCTGGATCTCCTCTCGAACAGTGATATCAGCGTACTCGATGACTCACAACGGGCACTCTAGTAATCTGGGTCGCCTATGAAACAGTGATATCGGCGTACTCGGGGCCTGACACCGGACATTCTAGAAATTTGGGTCGCCTCTGGAACAGTAATATCGGCGTACTCGATGCCTCACACCGGGTGCTCTAGTAATCTGGGTTGGTTGCCCCTTTGAACAGTGATATCGGCGCACTCGGTGCCTCACACCGGACACTCTAGTAATCTGGGTTGCCTCTTGAACAGTGAAATCGGCGTACTTGGTGCCTTGACACTCTAGTATTCTGGTTCGCCGCTTGAACAGTGATATCAGCGTATTCGGTGCGTCACACCGGGCACTCTTGGTATCTGGGTTGCCTCTTGAACAGTGATATCGGCGTACTCGGTGCCTCACACCGGGCACTCTAGTAATCTGTGTTGCCTCTTGAACAGTGATATCGGCGTACTCGGTGACTCACACCGGGCACTCTAGTAATCTGGGTCGCCTCGTACACAGTGATATCAGCGGACTAGGTGCCTCACACCGGGCACTCTAGTAATCTGTGTTGCCTCTTGCACAGTGATTACGGCGTACTCGGTGCCTCACACCGTGCACGCTAGTAATCTGGGTCGCCTCTGGAACAGTGATATCGTTAATGGGCGTGACGAATGAAGACCATCATGGTGTGAAAAGGATTTTGTGTATTGATTTGATCGTTTCTTTGTGTACTATATAAACGTCTGATATACGAATATAAATTTGAAATCAGCATATGAAATACAATAAATCTTTAAAGTATTTGTCGTTCAATTAATATTAAGATGTATTACCTTGTGGTGTTGATTGATTTTGCGGTATCTCACAAAGAGGACAGAAAGCATGTTAATAAAGTACACACAAATAAATGTCGAAATCATTGACTCTGTCATCGTTTTCGTCCATATTTTCAGAGAAATGAACAAAGGAATGTAAGGTATTTTAACATCCCCAATTTTTATTTCAACATGACATAAGTACAATTTCACGCAAAAAACACTACATTACAATTGAATATAAACGCCTGCATTTCGGTTTCGCTAATTTACCTTTATTGGTTTCTACGCCTTACACCGGTGAACCTTTATGACGTTATCATTACCAAACCGTTCGACGCATGCCCAAGCATGCCCAAGTATATGTAGGCAGATCTAAATGATCTTAGTACTCGCATGGTAGTTTTGTCTGTTGATGTTAATTCCAGCTTTCCACCTGAGCTCACCTTTGTAGGCGATAAGATTTTTTGTTTCAAATTTCGCGTCAGTAGGTCCGAATAAATTCTCGAATTTGCTAAAGATACCAATGTTGTTGTTGTGTTTATTGCAAAAATTATTTCAACGACATCTTGTTAAATGTTTAATTACTTTTAATTGCGCTTCTAGAGGCATGAAGTGTTTATTCTAACTGGAAGAAAACTACATTTCCGGAAATTAATGTATGAGCGTCTACAACGGCTGTGTATTGCGCATCAGAAAGAGAACACCGCCAATTTGTGACGATGGCTGTAAACACTCCGATTTCAAGACGGTAAGAATAGTTTACGGTCGATTATTCTCGAAATATTTTTGAAAGAATGTTCACAGACAGAGATGGGAAAACAGTTTTTATTTCATCTGACAAGATGCTTGTTATTGCATTTGTTTTTTTTTTAATTATTTTTCTTATATTGAAACTTGTATACAAAATGTGAGAAAAAAAGTACCTTATTATAATGGAATACTTACGGAGTGAAACAAAAACAAAGTATGTTTTATATTTAAATAATAGTATTTTACAGGTTTGTAGGCAGTAGTTTGTAACAAGGATAAATACAGTACTTAAAAATGTACAACGCTCAAAACAAGCAAAACTGAAATAAACTCAAAGAATTGCAGAATATGAAATTCCTGTTTTGTTACAAAGGCCATGTGGACAATAATCGTACGTGTTGTTTTCATCTAATACCATTTATACTATTTTTTGTATCTTGATAGTTTTAAAATTGTACAATGCTCAGTTTCCTCTTAAATGCCCTTGCATTTCAGGATAGATGTTTTCATATAATACCGTAAACAATATTTGTGTGTATGTTGATGTTTTAAAATGGCACATTGTCCTCTTACATGCCCTTTTAATTTCAGGATATAATACATAAAACAAAATTGGAAAGAGGTCTGGGTTTGAATGCAAAAGGGTGCTTCAGCGGATGGATTTTGGGACAATGCTTTTATTTGCATTGCTTTATTCTTCACTTAACCAAATAACCGGGACACATTCTAAACATAATGTGTGTTTTACCCACGTTATGATACAAGTCCATGAAAATGCAATTATGCAAGAAACAATTATAATTTCAAGTAAGAATAAGACAAAAAACTTAGAACTCATATCCATTTTCGTTCTTTTAATTAACGCAAATTATACGTGCACACATGAACACATGTTAAACTGTATAAAAATACAATCAGTGTTATCAATACAATACATTCACATTATTAAATATGCTAAAAAGGAGGGGGTACACTGAAAAACTATTTAAAACAAACTGTTTTACCATGAAAGAGAGTTGGTTTCCAAAGGCTTGGGAAATCATTATTTACACGAAATTGTGAAAAACGAACTCTAATTTAGAATACGATTTTAATATTTAAAAAGAGGTATTATAAGCAAGAATCAATATTTTTAAATACAAGATGTATGTTTTTTAATTACTCATACTTTCATTAAATGTTTCTTGAAGTTGTACTAAATTCAATATTTTTATTGATGATTTCATTTGTGAATTTAGGTTATACAATTGTGATACAAAAATAAATATTGTTTAGTGCATGCGCCCATAAACCACTGAAAACAGAGACAAGAACTAAGCATTCGGTGTACAACTGACTTTCTGGATTTTCTACGTGATTGAAAACTTGAATTACATAGTGTTTAAAAGCTAGTGTTTAACGTCCTTGTTTCAAATAGTGCTCTCTAGTGCTTCCAATATTTACGATATAATGTCCAAATCAACGGACATTTAGACATATTATCTTCACGTTTCATGTCAAAATTGTTTTGACAGTATTTCAGAAGAAAACAAGTCGGTTTCCTATACACAATCATGTATTACTCATTTACTAATTGAACACATAGTAATTACAATACTAATTAATCATAAAACATAGAATCACTGCTGCTTGTGTTTGCACATATTCATCCGCTAATTATAATATTTATATATATAACCTTGATTTACTTCACTACGTGCGCTTATGTGTATTGTCGTGTCATTGCATCATCTTCTTTCAACTGTTGAAAACAAAGTAGCATCAACGCCGTATATCTTTAAACAAATATATTTCTTGTTTGAAATGAGCTATTTTTAATGGATGACTAAAAACATCTTAGTGTGACCTTGACTTTGAACTGCGTGCTTAGTGCATATTGCACATCCTCGCAACGACCTTAAGCATCGAGAAAAAATATATTGATAAGCTTTCGAAGGATTTATAGAGCTGAGAGGCAGTAAACTTGATCATAATGATGTGGCTCATGTCTTCTGCATATGTTATCAATGACCTTACAATATGAGCGCTGTTTAATACAACTATGATGCAACGAATGTGGGCGTTTGATGCATTTCTGTATCAACGCGTGGTAATTTGGAGATAATATTTAATGTTGAGAATCGTTTGGTGTATTTTTTATAGATTCAGTTTTCGCATTCATGTTTAAAATGCGAGCAATTGGACATAAATTAATTGCGTGTAGTTTTAATAGACTTGTATGGCTAATAAACAATATGGGTTTTCAGTAATGCTTGATATTGCTATAAGATATAGTAAAAATATATATTGGTTTAGACTCGAATTGTTACACTCGCGACATATTGACAATTGCGTTCGTTTTTATTATGATACATATCTTAATAACAAAGGCAACAGTCGCAAGACACTTAAAATCTATAAAAAAAAGAATGCTATTTACAATTTGATGTAAACAGTTTAAACCAAACGCTACTAATAATCATGATTTTTTTACTGTATGTTTTTATATTAAAACGTTTTGATCATTTCATTTGTTTTAATTGTGTATACATTAATTTCATTTAAAGGGAAAACTGTCACCCCATATATTTCTAAGATTAATAGTTTCTACATTGTATTAACATGATCCACAACATTTACAATACAGAACAATGTAGTATAAACAATTTGATTTCGTTCGACAATTCATTCTTGACGATGAGATTAAAATTGTTACTCATCTATATTTTTGTCAATGGGGTCGTACGATTTGTGAAGGAGTTATGCTATGTACTTAGCACGTGTATAGTTACTTATCAATTGAAGGTCATGCATTTGCGCATGGATGTGTGTGTGTGTGTGTGTGTGTGTGTGTGTGTGTGTGTGTGTGTGTGTGTGTGTGTGTGTGTGTGTGTGTGTGTGTGTGTGTGTGTGTGTGTGTGTGTGTGTGTGTGTGTGTGTGTGTGTGTGTGTGTGTGTGTGTGTGTGTGTGTGTGTGTGTGTGTGTGTGTGTGTGTGTGTGTGTGTGAAAAAACGTTCATATTAATAAAAATCGTGTGTAATTGTCGGGGGTTCAAACCAAGTAATAACACTTACACTGATATAATTGAATGATATTTCTTTACCCATGCATTCGTTATACAAGATTCAGGCTTGCATAAGATCGCACGAGCGTGTAATCTAAATCATAATAGTATGCCAGGATGAAACGTAATTGATGAATAATCGATCTATAAGTAATGAGTTAAAAGCATAGGGTCATGTCCTTGTGATTATTAACGTGATCATATGTGTTAGAAGAAGTAAAACAAAATGAGTTTCTGAAATAATACCAGACATAACAATACATATCCACAAAATTCAGACACGGACCAACTATTATATTTTATATTTTGACTTTTAAACGTCGGTATTGCCACAATAGAATTTCTGTCCCTACAGGCGACAAGCTTTCCATATGCCACTAAAGAATCTCTTACGGAATACCGTTAGGGCCATCGTGGTTACTCATTAAAATCCAGAGGGCGACAATGCGATAGTACGATGGCGACAATGCGATAGTACGATGACGACAGTGCGACAATACAATGGCGACAGTTCGATAGTACGATGGCGACATACGACAATACGATGACGACATTGCGACAATACGATGGCGACAATGCGATAGTACGATGACGACAGAGCGACAATACGATGGCGACCGTGCGATAGTACGATGGCGACAATGCGATAGTACGATGACGACAGTGCGACAATACGATGGCGACAATGCGATAGTACGATGACGACAGTGCGACAATACAATGGCGATAACGCGATAGTACGATGGTGACTATGCGATAATACGATGGCGACAGTGCGATAGTACGATGGCGACAATGCGATAGTACGATGGCGACAATGCGGCAATGCGTCATCGTTTTGTCGCACTGTCGCATTGCCCTCTGGATTTTAATGTGTAACCACGATGGCCCTAGCGGTATTCCGTTGTCACTCGTATAATTATTCTAATGAATTGTGTCATTATGAATTGCTGAAGTTATCGTTATTTCGTCAGGTTGCGATAGAAAGGTGTTCACAATTGTGGTTGTCACTCGAAAAATTACTCGTCCGAATTCTTGCATTCTGAAGTTATTTGGTTAGCGTCATTTTGTCAAATCGTCAGGTTGCTACCAAAAGATGTCCTCAGTCTTGGCTGGTCAGTATGCGAACATGTAATAATTTTACAGAGACGATATTGAACGGATCGTAAAATAAAAAAACCCTATGTGTGTCATTCACACGAGAATTTACCCCATGGACGCTTACTGGAAGTCATATCAGCTAACGATTGTGTTGACGATCGTTTCAGAGTTAAAACATCGTTTCAATGTTTCTTCGTCTGAATGCAGTTTACGACAAAGAAAAGGACGTGTTATGGTCAAAGACTATAAAAACAATTGAAAGTAAATTGATACGCGATACATTTGGCTTCACAAAATACCAGAGAACCACCGCATTATGCGATACTACTGGAGTGAGGGTGTGACAGCAGACGAGACGACGCACATTATGTTATCTTTGCACATGACAATTGGTCTAAATCAAATAAACGCAAACTAACAACACCACAAACAACACAAAAATACCCTCATCATCAACAACAACAGCATTCATTCATCAGTTAAAAAGATGTGTTTCAGACAAACAATGTATTTTAACTAGAAAACTGTCTTCATCTCCCCAACATGACTTGTTATTCAATTGGAATCCCAACAAATTACTTTCTTCCAAAAACGGTTACTAAATTGTAAACCAGCCTTCACAAAAACAGCTAATTCACTCAAAACATACAATGTTTTGAGTAAATGGTCGAGTATTTTTGTAATATGGTTTAAATTTTAAAATTTTATTTCGATGATAATAGTTTGTCACGCCATGTTTCACAAAACATGTTTGGATTGTATGTGTCCTCGTAATGCAAGCCTAGTTGTATTGATACTTTGACAAAATATGATTGGTTTAAATTGGATATGGAGCGAATACATTTAGATACCTGTTTTTTATATTGAACACACTAGACAACAGTTTAATAGTTGTGTAATAACGTAAATAATAATAAGCATGTCTTTTGATCAAGAAGTTAAAAATGGTTAACGAATGCAATATCAAAGCATAACGTTTTTGTTAAAATGTATATTAGCATTTCTGAACATGTTACAACCAGTAATACAACATATTATGTATTTCAACATAATATCTAAATATTATAAACGAAGGCACGTGTTGCCAGTATGTGTAGCATATTTCTGAAGACGAAATTCAAGCGTGGTAATGAATAGAACATGCAAGTGAAAAGCTTTTCAAGCAATATTTAAGTTCATACCCTAATTGATAGTTTCAACGTAAGCATGCTCCTAAAATAACATTTATTTGGATCTATGCATCTAAAGATTGCTTTTGCTTATGTTTGCTTGCTCTTGATCAAATCATGTTTGCTGTCGACATAATCGAACAAACATACATGCTTCTTTATTGTAAAACATGTCAGCAACAGTATTAAAACTAAATTAACACTGTATGTTTTCACGCTACATTGGTGAACAGCAAATAAATATTATGTGTAACGTGTTACTTGCGTTGTTATTTCAATAGGAAAAGAATTGTGACGACATTGATCTCTGAATAACTACAATATTTTTGTCAGGTAACATAAGAAGCAACAGTTTTTTTCAAATGGTCATCATTTAAGCGATACAAACACATCACAATCCGCTATTAACGTAAAAAAAGGTCATTTGGAATCCGATATCATTTCTGAACTAATCTAGATTTATATGTTAGGTTATTGAAATACGAAATGTGTGTTCCATTGTACTCGAAATAAATCGCATATAAGCACAAATACACAGATATCTAGATATGTTTTATTTGTTTTCTTTAGAAATCCATTGATGTTTGTAATGTATACGTGGCAAGGGATATCAAAGAAACCTTCTTCTGATGCAAGACAATTTAAAATAAGTTAATACAAAGACGAATACATGTAAAAGATTATTAAATGAATAAAATACAAAATCTGAATTATTAAATTTCTAAATGATTGAATGAATGAATGATTAATTAATTAATGAACGAATGAATGTAATAATGAATCAATTAATAAATCAATTAATTAATTAATGAATCAATTAGTGAATGAATCAATTAGTGAATGCATACTTTAATGAATGAATTAATGAATTATTGAATGAATTAATGAATGCATGAATTATAGTTAATTTATGTAGTTATAATTAAATGGCTCATGTTAATTAAGTTTAAGGTTTAAAACGTGATGTGGTATTTTATCAGCATAACTTTACAATTAGGTAACTGCATACTTTCGCTAAGATGTTTAATAATAATTTCAATTTACTGTTCCTTGTAAGAACAATATATGTAACAAGAATTTGTATCAGCATTAAATTAAACAAAAATAATGGTGCTATAAGCCTACCTCGCAATTTAAATCTACAAACGTGTGAACTCTTTCAGACTTGACGCGGCTGTTTAATCTCTTTATTGAGATTATTTAAGACGCGCGACCGATGTGTGGCTAACACCGCTTGTTTTAAAGGCACACAATCACAGGTTGGCAAAGTGACACGAATATTGATAATTTTATATCAAATTGAATAACTACAATGTATTTTAATTATATTTATGTAATTCGAAAATAACATGCATTACATTTGGGAAAAAAACATCAAGCGTGTCAAGCACTTTTCATGGATGACAGTCAAAACTCTTGTTTTCCTAACAGACCCCTGAATAAAGTACTGTTGTCTGATGTTTTATTTTTATTAAATGTTTCAACGCGTGCTTTAAAGGGATCTTTTCACGCTTTGGTAAATTGACAAAATTGAAAAAAGTTGTTTCAGATTCGCAAATTTTCGTTTTAGTTATGATATTTGTGAGGAAACCGTAATACTGAACATTTACCATGGTCTTATATAGCCATTATATGCATCTTTTGACGATTTTAAAACCTAAAAATTATAAAGCGTTGCAACGCGAAACGATTGAATAATTTGGAGAGTTCTGTTTTTGTCGTTAAATTTTGTGAAACTACGAAGATTGCTTATATAACGTATAAAATACGTCAAGTATGTATTACTCGGCGGAATAGCTCAGTAGGCTAGAGCGTTTTTACTTCAGGATTCTGGCAGGACGCCAGGGGTCACAAGTTCGAAACCTGGTCCGGGCAATGTATTTTTCCTTTATTTAATTTTATTCTTGATTTTTTACTGGAGCTTTTACGATCCAATGTTTACATTTATCGATATAAAGCATTTAATTAATAAGTTGAAAAATGCCAAAATCTGTGAAAAGGCCCCTTTAACCGACAGGCTTAGCGTTTGGATTTCACGTTTGTACATGTCAGTCGTTTTCAACTAATTTGAAGAATGTGTAAATATTTCGTGAGGTTAAATCCGACATCCGTTGAATGAATATGATAATAACAACGATTTTGTTCGAGCTTATTAGCGTGACACTCAGACAGACATTGTCATTGTTCTTGATATCAGTAAGAGTAAGAGTCTAACCAATTAAACAAGAGGTTGCTTTAACGTGCCGCCTGAATAGATCGCTATGGAAAGTGGATACGACATGGGGCAAATCTCTCTCAGTACAAGACTACCACATTGAATAGGTACCATATTCATTTACGTGTACATGTAGTACGGTATTAAATGAGACACTATAAATGAAAAGTTGCATTTTTATGAAGTTGATCGGACTATTGGTAACGCATTCCAATGGTGTGCCGAGAGAGGCCCAAGGGCAACTAGCCGTAAAAGACGTTCAACCGATGTGAAGTGTACTTGTTGCTTTACACTTGGCACTATTATACCTTGGGCGCCTCTGGAACAGTGTTATAGTGCACTGTCGCACACAATTTAGGGCCTTCATAGTGGAAACAGTATCATTTTTATTTGTCATGCTTTGATATCATCTATTTTACATGTAATAGTATAAATACATGTAAACAGATGATATACGATTTTTGTATATCTCTGCATATATCGATCTAATAGTGAAACACAATAAATCTTAATATTTTTGCTACTTGAAGTTCAATGGAATAAAAATGTAAGAATTAAGCCTAAGTATTCTTTTGGTTGCTCATACTTTGTTTATTTTCGTGGAGACATGTTTATTGAGAAGAAACAAATCAATGTCGGAATTATTACTTCTGTACTGTATGTTTGTCTGTATTGTCAGAAAAATGTTAAAAAGGAATGCAAGCTATTTTCACTCTTCCAAGCTTTCTTTTTTCCATCTGATATACGTACCATTTCATGGAAAATATTAATAAATTGCTGTGCAATATAAAAGCTTGTATTTCGGTTTCGCTTATTTCAGTTCATTTTGTTCTGCTTTTAACCCCTAAACTTTATCGACATTATCAGTATGTCTCAGTTTCAGTATCAAACTGTTCCTTGCAAAATGATCTTAGTACGTACTTATTATGTATATAACATCATAAAGATTTTTCCGCTTTATTGGCAAAAATATAAAGGTTATATTATTCTTGCAACCGATAAGAAAAAATAAAACATGCAACCATCTTTTGTGACCTTGATCTTGAGCGGGAGGTTTTGGGCTAATTTCTTCTACAAATGGCATAAAGGAAGGTTTTAAGCGACGTTCCAAAAAACTCTTTCAACTTGTATATCGGGATATTGAGTAAAAACGAGATGGGGTTTAACTATCTTTTACCGTAAACTGTTACATTGATCTTGAGTAGGCATGAATAATTATGGCTTTTTACGTCGTCTAAATGACCTTAATATCTCAAAATAGTTTCGTGATAACTGTCGAATCGAATCATATATTGGCTATGTAGCAGAAGAAACAAATGTTTAGAGTCAGATGATGGACTGATTGATTGATTGATTGACGGAAGATCGAAAAGCATTCCTACAAATTCTTGCCCGTTTTGAATGAATTAGCTGATCTTGGTTTCAATGACTGTAAGTACGTTTTTGTGATGTAAAAAGGTACGATATAAGGATCTGCTTGAACCTCGATATAACACTGGGAAATGAACAAAGTGTCAATGTGCTTTGTTGTAACCTAACACACGATTATGTAAGCACATTGTTAGTTTCATTTTAAATCACAGTGTTTTTGTAACAAAACTAATTGAATATCTACTTAAAGTCTTAAATACACTTATAATACAATGACAATATTTCAAAGATAAAACTGTGTTGAAAACTCAGAAAAAAATACATTGACACTATTTAATTGGGCGAAATGAGGGCATTTATTCTTTTGAATCCTGAAAAAACGAAGCCACATTAAAGTGTCGAGTATCAATACACCACGCTTCTTTGAGGCTTTTGATGAAATTTTGTAATAACGGTGATAGATAGGAAACATTCATTGATGTCGAAAAAATAACCATTCTGAGTGTTTTGTTAGAGATTCAGTTTTCGCATACATCTTAAGTGAGTGAGCAATTCACATTAATTTAATTTAATTTAATATAAAATTGTAATGGGCTCCGAAGGCAAATCAGAAATATTTGTTTCGTTCTTATCGTTATGGCTATTTGATCTTGTTGTTAAGCATTTATTTCAACTCGATTTTTAGCACATACCATTTCCAACAGATTAAAATTAGTGTTCTCATTTATTTACGTAATAGTTATAAGAATCATGAAGATGCATATTAAACTAAGCATTTCTCAATTAATGTCGTACAAATGATCGAACTTAAAACTCTTCAAAAAAATCTATAACACGCAAGTTATACTCAAAATTAAAGCTGTACAGTCAAGTAAACCTTACGTTAACAACAAGCATGTTTTTTACCGTAAATTTATGATTGAATCGTTTGGAATGTTTTATGTTTTTTTACGTGCATTTAGATTTGACGGGATATTAGTGTCGCAATTAATTAAGAAGATAAATAGTTCATACAGTAAAATAATCCACCAGATTGACAATGTTAACGCTAGAAATGGCCTGCGAACATTCATGCAAAGATTCACCAGTTGTCGTCTAAACGTTATATTATAAACATTTAGTGCTTTCATTCTATTAAAAGATTTGCAATTACTCCCGGACGACCCACATTCGCAAAGTAATTCGGTGACCAATACACTTTGACTAACCCGGTGCCACAGGACCACCCCATTTTGCGAGACAACTGGAGCAAGACTTTGACTGCGAACAAGAAGACCAGTACACTAAATTATTTCTGCACTTCACTATACGTTGGTCGCATCAAATTAAACACAAACACAACCTACAACACAATAGCAACCTCAACAAGAATAAAAGCAACATTACCATGCATTAGTTTAACAGAAATGTGCTTTATTAACTTTTTGATTTAACAAGTAAGTAAATTGCCATCATATAAAATCACAACATGTTACATGACATCGAAAAAGCATGTGTATTGATTCTGTTTTCAATGTAAAACACGTGTAAAGAATGTTAAATTATGTATGTGAACTTAACTATAATAACCGTGTAGTTTAATACCATTTGTAATATGTACACGAAACCTGAAAATCCAACAAATAACTTTCAACAAATAGTTTTGCTGTGTTACAAACCAGCCTTGCAAAAACAGCAAATAATGTTCGGGGAAACGATGGAGTACTTTTGTGATATGATCTTCAGTTCTTCATTGATATATTTTGCAAGATTATAGTTTGGCATTTCTATGTTTGCATTGTAGGTGTCCTCTTTTTTCCGTTGTTGCTGTATTTATATTTTGAAATATATGACTGGTGTACATTTGTTGTATATTCGTTGAAGCGAATAAATTGACATAATTGTACTTAACATTTAAAATTAGTTAATTTTATAACGAGAAGTTATTACCATACTTTAAAAAACGTAATATGAAAAAACAACTGAACGAGTAGGATGTAAAGATAGGTGGTTTTCGTTCAGAATAAATATTTACATATCGTATGATACTTGGTATGGACCTAAATATGCGTTCTGAAACATGCGCATTTAATAATACGAACATTTAAAGAAAGCGTGCGCGTAAAATAACATTTCTTGGGATCTGCGCATCATAAGAATGATCTTGCTTTTGTTACTTTGCTTCGGACCATATTATGTTTGCTTTCAACTTGGTTGAACAAACATGCAGTCCTTTATTATTGCAACACTTGCCAGCAACATAATTTGAAATAAATTAAGAATAATTGTATTCCTATTACACCAGTGAAAAAGACAATAAATAGTATGTACATATCCATCGAGCTTTTTGTTTAATTTCAATTTGAATATCGTTTTTAATCATTATGCCAGTAATTAAAGTGATATTATGGTCATGTAACAGTATACAGGTGTCTATCGCAACCGTTGTTTATTTTTTGGTGTATTCACTTCATATACACTTCATTTGTTAATGCAGCATCAACATACTAAAACAATATCCCGGAAAGAGAAAAATAATCCATTTGTATATCAACCATACTTTTGTTGTGACAACTGACGACAGAAATGATTCGATGTACGATGTGAGTCTAAATGTAGTTTTCGTGCAGATTCGTTCATACGACACAATTTTGTTTTACGGATCATTTTGGCTTAGAGGACTGGGTGAGTCACGTAAAATATCGAAAATAATATATATTTTTTATAAACAACTGGTAGCAAGATGAGTTGAAGATAATTGATTAGTTACCCCATTTAACTAATTCTTTTGACCTGTTAATTCTTTTCAGCTTAATCCGACATTGAATAATGCCCATAATATCACCTTTTAAACGACAAAATGAAATTTTTATTGCATGTGAGAAAATACCAATCGTTCTCGTGTAATACGAAGATTGTGTAAATATTTAATGAAGTAAATATCAACATTCGTTTAATGTGTATGATTCAAACATAAACCGTTTTTATTCTAGCTAATTTGCTTGACAGGCAGACACACATTGCAATTGTTCGTGATATGAGTTAGAGTCCTAACAATATGCAAAGAGGTCGCTTTAAAGTGCCACCCTCCCGAATATATCGCTCCCGTTAGTGGATACTACAGGCGCGTATTTCTCTCAGTACAATACTACCACAATTGAATATGTTTCATATGTATTTACGAGTGCATGCACTTTGGTATTAGATGAAACAATATAAATGCACAGTTGCATCATTATAAAGTTTCCCGGACTATTGGTTACGTAATCCCGTGGTGTGTAGAGCGAGACCTAAGGGCACCTAGCCTAAATAGACGGTCGACCGATGTTAAGTGAACTTAATGCTTTATACAGTGCACTATTGTTACATGGGCGGCTTTCTGATAGTGCTATAATTTGTAGCCTTACAGGATTTCAGGCCTTCATGTTGTGTCATGTGTCATGCTTTAATCCTTTCTATTTACATGTACATAGTATAAATACATGTAGAGTGATCATAAACGAATTTTTGGCATTATGATGCATATGACAACCTTATGGTGAAATACAATAAGTCTTCATAGTTTTGCTATATGGTGTTTCATTGCATAAATATGTAACACCATAATGTAAACATTCTTGCTGTTGCTTATATTCACTTCTTTATATTATAAAGTAATAATTCTCGTGGAGACATGGTTATTGAGACGAAACAAATCAATGTCGGATTTATTACTTTCTATACTTTATTTTTGTCCGTATTTTTAGAGAAATGATGAAAGGAATGCAAGGTATTTTCCCTTTGTAAGTTTATTTTAGAATTACATTAGTACCATTTTACGGGAAGTAAATATAATTTGCCGTGTAATATAAAAGCCTGTATTTTGGTCTCGCTTATTTAACTTTATTGGTTTCCCGACTTTTACACATGAACTGTTAAGACATTATCAGTATCAAACTCATCGTCGCATACTAAAGAATCTGTCAGCTGATCAAACTGATCTGAGAACGTTCTTATATCATGAAGATTGAAATTTA
This sequence comes from Dreissena polymorpha, assembly GCF_020536995.1. Classification (NCBI taxonomy): domain Eukaryota; kingdom Metazoa; phylum Mollusca; class Bivalvia; order Myida; family Dreissenidae; genus Dreissena; species Dreissena polymorpha. The sequence goes on from NC_068360.1 coordinate 83,167,445, forward strand.
TTAATAATAACCGTTAAAATAATCTTAATATTCGTCATTGGAACAAAGAATGTGTGATGGCGCAGTGGATATAAACATCAAAAACGGATTAACATATGCTCAACACATTCTCGAATATTAAGGTTATAGTTCTAGCAAGGAAATTGTTGCTTTTACATGACAAAAATTTCCAAAATAGTTATTGTTTTAATTTCAAAGCTTTCGCTTGTCTGAATACATATTGGCATAACGATTGTTCAAATGTGAAAGAGTAACGACGTAAGTCTGAACTGAGCCTGTTAAAACTGACTTTGCTGCTTGTTAATTTATAAACCCTGTAAAGTTTAGCGCTAATTGTGGGGTCAGCTTTAAAAAATGAAGTGTAACAAGCCTCATCTGTGAATTAGAAAACCTGGATGTAACAGACTAACATAAAATTAATTGAACATTAAAGGGGCCTTTTCACAGAATTTGGCATGTTTTGAAGTTTGTCATTAAATGCTTTATATTGATAAATGTAAACATTAAATTTTAAAAGCTCCAGTAAAAATAAAATTTAAAAAAGGAAAAAAAGTAGCCCGCAGCAGGGCTCGAACAAGTGACCCCCGGAATCCTGAAGTAAAAACGCATTAGCCAACTGAGCCATCCTGCCAAGCATACATAAGATGCGTATTTTATACGTTATATAAGCAAACTTTGTAGTTTCACAAATTTAAACGACAACAACAGAACTCTTCAAATTATTCAATCGTTTCGCGTTGCAACGCTTTATAATTTTTAGGTTTTTAAATCGTCAAACGATGCATATAATGGCTATATTAGTCTATGGCAAATGTTCAGTAAAACTGTTTCCTCACAAATATCATAACTAAACCGACAATTTGCGAATCTGAAACAACTTTTTTCAATTTGGTCAATTTACCAAACCGTGAAAAGAACCCTATAAAGCAATATAGTATTTGGATATAAACTTTGAAAGAGTATGTTTCTATCATCGTCGGATACCCACGACTAATTCTTTCCGTTACTCTCCAGCACTAGATAAATGGAGAGTAGCGGAATGGGTCGAACGTGGGTATCCGACGATGTGTTTCTATATGTTTTAAATAAGCAACGAATATAATGTTGACCTTGAGGTGAATTAACACGTTCACACCTCCTGCACATTTACATGCAATCATGTAGAACTTTAAAGTTGAGCGGAATATCTTCGAAAGGCTAGGTAGGGCGAATAGAAAAACGAGGCTCTCATATGCTTAATCCAACTGACCTTGACAGCTCGATCAAATTTATCGTCTGCAAGCTTTCTGAATGATCGTAACATTTGAGGCACGTTTGATGAGCATCCTATCAAGCGTATATAATCGACATGAAAAAACTAAAACCTGCCACCATCTATTGCGGCATTGACCTTGAGCAAGAGGGTTTGGCTTATGTCTATTGCTAAGTGACATTATTTCAGCAAAGTTTATTGACATTGTAAACCGGGATATTGATTGGAAACGCAGGCGTAGGCTTAACTATCTCTAACAGTCAACTTGAACCGTAATATTGAGTTAACATTAATAATTATGTCTTTTCACGTCGTCGAAATGACCTAAACATGTACGGATAGTTTCGTGATAACCGTAAAACCATATACATGTATTGGCTATGTAGCAGACGAAACAAAACATAGAGTCAGATGACTGGAAGACTGATTGATTGACGGATGATCGACAAGCATTCCTTAAAACTCTTTCCCGTTTCGAATGAATTACCTGTTCTTAGTTGCAATTCCTGTCAGTACGGTTTTGGGATAAGAAATGGTACGGTTTATGGTTCTTCCTGACATAACACTGGGGCATGAACAGAGCGTCCATGTTAATGTCAATGACAAAACAAATATGTTTGAGTCACATTGAATGATGGACAGATTGATTTACTGATGGGAGAACGAATAGCATTTGTACGAACAATAATTTCCCGCTTCGAATGAATTAACTGCTATTGGTATCAATGGCTGTAAATACTTTTTGTCATGTAAAATTGTGTTTCGTTTTAGAAAAAAGAGTACGCTTAATCAGAATAAACTGGCACCTGAACAGAGTTTCAATTTGCTGTTTTGTAACACCACTAAATATGCTGTATAGACAGGTTTTGTTTCTTTTTAAATCATGTTACAAAATGAAATGCATATCCACTTACCTATTTTACGTAGTTAATGCAATTACGACGCATTAACAATATTTGCTTAAATAAGGGTACTTATTATTACTGTGATCCTGATATGACAAAGGCGGATTTGAGTGTCGAGTATCATATAACTATTAACTACGCCTGTTTGGACCTTTTGATAAAACATAGTATGAATGCTTGATAATTAGGCGACATTCTTTGATGTTGAAACTAGAACCGTTCGGCGCAATGTTTACAGAATAATTTTTCGCATACATATATATTAAACCAGTTACCTACTGTAATTCATTAAATTGCATAAAGATGTAACGGGCTCATATAGCAATACATTAGATTGTACTCTTTCTTGTTATGGCTATTGGATCTTGTTTTTTGACATAACTTTTAACTCGCATATAGCATTTGCCATTTGTCACAGATTGACAAGGTGAATATATCTATTTACAATAATCATTTGATTGCGTTATTGTGTAAACCTTTGGTAAGCATACATACGAGAACCAAACAACTATACACATAGAAAACAAATATAAATAATGTTGTCAATTTTAATAAAAACATATGTTCGTTTATATTTAAAAATGATTACTTTCACTTCGTCCCGATTTTCAGAAATGGCCATGTACATGTTGCATCTAAATATTAATTTACACATCGCATCGGTTGATATACGCGTGTTCGCCGAGGATACCGCCGTCTCGATTAGTCTGCCATTAAATAAAACAGTAGCATGTACAAATCGTTCGATGGAAAATGGCAAACGTTTGTCTTAAGGTTCATGTAGAGGCGTCATTTTGAAAAATGTGGGACCCCTAGCATTGAAATCAAATTTGACTAAAGGAAGAGTGCCACATTGAAAATGTATACATATATGCTTTAAAGGAGGTTTTTCCTTCAAACTGCTACCAATTTTGTACATCAACGTATCATAACATCCACAAAATCAATCAAAATAAAACGCGATTTTAACAATAAAATATACATTATTTTCAAAAATCTGAATCATGTTTATTCCACGTATTTCGGCGGAAAATTATATAACTAGTGATTAATATCGACATTGACGAGGGCACGTTACGCTTAAATAGTAAAAAAAAGTTTACATATCTAGAAATATCAAAACTCGAACACCTGTCATTTCATCACCATGTTTAAACTAATAAAATAGAAAGAAACATGCTAAAACCTCACTCATCGCCTAATTGACATTCCAAACGGTTGACGATGACAAATGCATTGGATTGTAATCTTACCGTTGTTGTTTGCAAACTGCACGATCAGACCTCATACACACTCAAAAGAATTACTATGTAAGAAGCATTTCACCAATATTTACAATCGTTGTCGAATCACATGTACTATATTATTGCGCATAAAATAGTACGCTTACAGACTGACAGAAAGATCGATACGTAACTCCGTTCAATTCATCACGGTATACTATTCTATTGATAATATATAATAATACATCGCTTTTACATTCTAAAAGTAGAAATAATTCTTTTAAACGGAGTTTTTAATACCGAAAGTGAAAACAACGGAAGTTGGATGGATATTCTGTGATATGCACTTCGGCTCAAGAAAACAATACAAATAAACTAAAAAAGACGTGTGGGGGACAATTTTCAGCCGAAAATATTTGAAATAGGGTAAGTGATGATATCTCTACGTGGTCATTTCTGTTATTTAGTGCGATCTCTTGCTGATTAATGTTAATAGTTGTTTTACTAGTTGCCACCCAACTGTCAAAATAAGTATGTGTTTTCTCAGGTATGTGTATACACATACCCGGTTTTCTCACCACTGCACGTGGTTTCGACCGATTTGTTTTGCACGTTTTTTTACGGAGCACAGCGATGGCCACGTTTTCAAAATGGGTAGAAGGAATCGAAATATAAAATCAATCGGTTTGCAAATTTCTTATATTCCTTTACAATTTTTATATGTCGTCTGCAATCTATTTCAATTTGAGATGGTTTAAAATTTGCAATTTGGTTGAGAGGTAAATAACAAAATTGTTAAGCCTTTGAAATAGAATTGTGACTTATTATCCACCATACCTGGATTTTTAAAAAGTAGTTTCGTTTTAGTTATTTTTAGAACTTTGTATATGAAATTTATTCAAAAAGGCAGTTGAATAAAAACTCATTTGTTGTTTTATGACAATAATTTTCTGTGAAATGTTGCTAACTTGACCTTGTATATGTATATAGTTTTGTATTTATTCAACTTAAGGTAGTGCATATCCTTCCTAACTTTAGATTGAGATTTTGTAAATTAGTGTAAAAATGTATTGGTTTTAAACCAAAATATGAATAAAACACACAAATATTGAATGTCAAAAATTTGTTTATGTTATTCTATCCGTCTTAAGCTTTAAAATGATATATAGTTAGACCATATTGTACCACATTAAAGGAAGAAAAACCAAAGCGAAGTTTTAATGAATTTTATCCCCCCCCCACTGAACCTTACAAACTGTTCAGCAATATTGACCGAATTTGCTTTTAAAATGGCAGTCGTAATAAACGGAATTATCGGTCAATATATAGAAACATTAAACGCGGCATAAATGTGACTAGCAAAATAATATTGCAAAACAGTATCATTATTGTGACAGTTAAATACACTTGTAAATCTGCTGTTCTCTTAGAAATTGCGCGAAAAACAGATGACTTGTGTAATATCACGGTATCCGCCTGGAAAGCGCGAGCATTTTCATTGTAATTTGATCAAGCATCGATAATCCAATATCCTGTGTATTACAAACACATAAACTTTAGATAAGCACGTGTCGTCTGTTAAAACAATGAACAATAAACATATCGAAGTAATTCTCGTATATGATCTCGGAAACGGGACTTGTTTTAAACCTTTACCAGTACGATATTCATTTTCATAAGAGTTGCTAAAAACAAACATACACAGACAAAACAAAATATAAATTATTATGACAAATTTAATGGAAAAAAACGTTGGTTTATTTTCGAAAAATCGCTTTTACTTTCTCCCAAATTCCAGAAAATGACTTATACATGTAACATAAAATCTAAGTATAGATGACGCTGTAAATTGGTCGTTGTAAAAGAATATGAACTTTACACGGCACTTTGTGTGCAATCAGATACAATCAGATACAGTACAATATTTTTTGCAAAATTGAACCAACTAAAATATGAAAATGATACAGCGTTTGACTTTAATTTTATTCAGGAAAATGTCAAAATCATTTGCGAGATACCCCGATACTCAAATGGAAATTCACTACGAAGCTTTTACAAGTTTGTCTGCGCTACGCAGTTTTTGTGTATAAATAAATACACCCACGCCTATTTTCACGCGCTTTTTGTCAAGACAAACACTGGACACGAAAATATCATGGGCATATACATGTATCTATTTATGGCTACAATTTGTAACAGGACATGAGCTGTACACGATGCGCGCACACCACATTAAGTTATTTACGCATGTTTGAATCAATGTTACCCTTAATTGTCCCGATTCGACACATATTTCATCAAATCTTCAAATAGAAACATAGGCATGAAATTCATTTGATACTTTAGAAAAATGGTAAATGTCTGTGTAAATGAGTGTTCTTGAGCACTTTTGACAAAATTATCGTCAATATTAATCAGAATTTGCATTTGAAAATGGACATTGGGAATACATACGGAATATTACGCTAGTCAATTGTTCCAAGAGTTTGTATCACTCGAGTGGCTTGTGTGATGACGTATCACACGAGAGGCGGAGCCTCGAGTGTGAAGCGAAATAGCACAAGCTACGAGCACAAGCCTCTTTGAACAATTGACTAGCGTAATATTCCTTTTATTATATACAACAACTAACGAAACGAGTTAACATTTGTATTTTTTAATTTAACAAAACTGACAAAACAATGACTATAACGGTACATCATAGTGTATTTAAGACGCGTATGAATACAGTTTATGTAAATTAACGTGTAAACATTCAAACCGGGAAAACACAGGTTTCCGACACGCTTACCTTTACGCCATCGTTTATCCAATGTTTATAACAATTAAGTCGACAACTTTAATCCGATTTTTATAACAAAAACGTCGAAACAATATGCACGTCCACTTCTATCTTCCATGTCACTCTTTATCGAAACTCAGTTTTAACCACACTATTGTATTGTATTTGTATCGAAATATACATTTATGCATGATAAACACACACTCCAAAATACGTTTTGAATTCGGTCAATGTTTTTAACAAAAAGTTTACGGTTAAAAAACACCACGTCCGACATGTCCTTAAATTCCATAGAGTTTAGATAAAATTATTGTGTTTCGTCACAGAAATGACGTCGCGCGATGTACAACGTAATATAATTCGTAATATAAAATATTTCTGTTTTCGGTGCGCGTAATGTGATGTCATTAAATGGGTCGAAGTAGTCCGGCTAGTATGGTAATACGGAAATGGAAACAGCGAGTAGCGTAATTCGGGATTTATTATTTCAACGATTGATAAACCTGTATTTTGTTAAAAGCATTAAACAGGTATATAATAAACGGGACAATCGGGTAATGGGTAGACGGAAAAATTCACATGTATGCGGTAATCAACGCATGTATCGTTGAATCGATAGACTCGGGATTATACGCATCTATCAGGGAAAGGGTTAAGAAACAGTTTATAAAGATAATTTGGACAGATGATGCAACATCTTATTGTCAATGTATTATGTAGTGAATTGTTTCGCAGCGTAGTAACGCACCATGTAATAAACATTATGATGCGAAACTCGGAGTCAATTTCTATCCGAGGTACATGTAGATTGTAAATTATAATTAATAAGATTGTCCGCCGAGTTACTCGGCATCATCAACAAATTACTCGTTATCATGCCGATGCGAGATGCGGAGTGCCTCGGCGGACAGACGCGGCTACTCGGCGACAAGATGATCGATTCCGAGTCGACTCCGCGAACACAAGATGGCGTCTGCCTCCGCGGATCGCGGAATATGTTTGTTTTTCGTGAGCTGTACTGTACTTTCATCATTGATGGGTTTAGAAACAAACGAACGGAAAACAGTCAGTAAACGCTTTACTAAGACTCAATTTTAGGATTTAATATTATTGATCACAAAATGGAATTCTTTCATGTATCATGTAACATTTTCCAAAGATAAGCGATACTTGTTATTTAAGATTAAGATTATAAATGTTTCGGTTTCGCACATTTTAGTTGATCGATAATGATTATTCTTGAAGATAAAAGCTTGGCAAAAAAAAAATACCATATGTTGATATACTTTCAATAACTTGCCTTCTTATTACACAATGTTTAAAAGTTCAGGCTCTAGAATAGGAACAATAGCTAAATATGAAATGAGAATGTTATTTATTATGTGGCATGCGCGTAATCAGCATTATCAATATAATGGTAAGTGGTAAAAGTCAAAGCACTTAAATGTAATTGTCAGTAATCAAGTTGCTGCGCGTTCAACATTTTAAACATTTTTAGAAATGCACTACACATTTCCGCACACAATAAAAACGAATAAAGACACATACCACAAATATACCACGCCTTAAAGATATCATTAAAAAAACTACCTATGAAACGCGAGAAAACAAACTGAAATTCAGCGTTGATGCATATGTAAATGTTAACGTTACAATCGACTTGCATAATTTCTCGACCTCAAAATTGACTGATCAAACCGCAGAAGGAAAATGTATGGTATCATGGATTTTATATTCACAACCTCTTTCCCATAATAAAATATTGTATTGCCCTGACACATGAATCAAACGCAGATCGCCAACTTATATATTACGTTTAAACGACGTTTTTTTTTCGTACCACAAAACTGTCACCCGAACAATCTTTCTTCTAAATTATGACATCATGAACCGGATCCAGCCAAGGAAATACAAGAAGTTGCTTCGGCAGACGGCATGTCTTCAGATTGTTGCAGGCAAGTGTTTTGTTTGACCGTGGTTACTATTCACACACCAATTGATAGACGTAAGTCTTATATTGAGAATATTCTCACCACTGTAAAGTTTTAAATATAACTTATCGCTGAGTCTGTCATGACGTTTGCAACTTCAAACTACATCATACTTCATAGAGAACAATATGCCTGTAACAAACGCACAAGTGATAGCCAGATCTATTGACACTCTGAATCACTATTGGTTGAGTCTAAGTCTATTCGTTATACCTAAGTCTACGAATAGGTTTGCGAAAACGGACTCAGGATAATACTCGTTATTCAGACAATTAATTACTATAATGATGCTGTAAAAAGATCATGTCCGCCAAAATTTTCCTTCAATATAACTCTGGCATGAATGGCTTTTCCAACTCACTCGTTGTATTTGAATAAATATATAACTCGTGATCTGTGAAAAGGGGGTTTAATACATGTGCGTATAGTGTCGTCCCTGATTAGCCTGTACAGTCCGCACAGGCTAATCAGGAACGAAACTTTCCGCTTGAATTGTAATATTCGTTTGACGATAGTCTCTTCTTAGCAAAAGAAGCACATAAGAAAGACGATCCGAGATTTAATCGGACGGGCGGTCATTATGCGGCTAAAACATTTTGTTTTGTTTTCAATGCACAAATTCACCGGTTCACAAACGACACAGCATGGTACATTTGATATATCTTCATACGTTAATAAAAAGCACCTGGTTCAAATGTAGAACAGGAAAATGTATTAGACACACTTTTATTTTTTCCATGAAAGTAGCATAACGCGTTTTCAACACTTTTCATGTATGAATTTTAGAAAAATATGTATCGCCAAGATACATTTGGTGAAAAACTGTTATATTTACATCCTTACATCTTTGTCATGCTTTAAGTTAACGTATGCACATTGCAGTGTTACAAAAATTGCTTAAATAACTTAGAAATCGTACTATTAAATTAAAAATAAGGCTTTGCTTGGTTTCCAAAAGTACTTTATCGAACTGTCGCAACACGTTTAAAAATCATTATTTTAGCTTTATTCTACAATTATATGTTGACGGAGAATATGTCCATCTCGTTTAAGACATTTTGAAATTAATTCATTTGCTTACATGTTACTTGTAAGAACACACATTTGTTATCAAATTGCTTTAATTCAACGCTTGCTATAATGCGGGGGTCAAAAGTTTTGATTTTGCAAGATCAGGTGTCGATAGTTTTTATGTACCACAAACAATTTATTGGGACGTGTCAATTTATTGAGGTCAAACCCAATGCCAATCTCGTCCAACTGGTACCGTGATAAGAAATATCAAAGCGCTGAAGGCACTGAATTTGTTCGCTGTTGTATAATCTAAGACGCAACTCAGTTTTCAAAATTGTGTTATAGCTTTTTATATCGCAAGTTTGAAATGACCACAACCCATTCACATTTATAAAGAGTGTGTCTTAAAGCACAGGTCGAGATGTGTTTGTTTTTTCAAATCATTGATAAAGCTAATCAGTGTGCACATGTTTATCTTATTTGGCATGCATTAAGCCCCGTTTTCCCTGAAAGCAGCCAATATGTACATATTTCAATGATAAACACTAGACTGTCCAACGTTGTCTTACCAGCTGTTTAATACACACTATGTAGTGCACCAGTGAGCACAGGCAGATGAGGTGGTTAGAGCAAACGTTTTAAGCATTTGTCGTCTGCTAAATTTTACTGCAGTTATCCACACAGGCAGTCATGGGTTACGGTTCCTACCGTAGCTAAGCCATACTGATTTGCAAAATTGCGTCTGCATTATTTGTGAGCTTCGCTCACAAATAAAAATGATTTAATTCGAGCTTGCTTGCATGACAGGCCGACACACATTTCAGTGTTCTGATAACCAGATATGAGTATATTTGAGACTGCGATGCGAAATTTGCTCTGAAAAAAACACTTCCTCATTCATCATAAAAATTTATTGAACATATATAATATTATGTTAATGTAAGTGTAAATGTACAATGTCTTATGGCATTTGTTTCATATTAAAAGTTTGCAGCTCTTAACCTAGTGCAAATAATTGAACTCGTATGTCTCAAAAGACAAGCGTTTGCTCGAGGTGAACTAGGCATTATAAGTCTCCGCTATGTCTCAAAAGACAAGCGTTTGCTCTGGGTGAACTAGGCATTATAAGTCTCCGCTATGTCTCAAAAGACAAGCGTTTGCTCTAGGTGAACTAGGCATTATAAGTCTCCGCTATGTCTCAAAAGACAAGCGTTTGCTCTAGGTGAACTAGGCATTATAAGTCTCCGCTAGGACAATGATATACTTTGCCTGAAAATATGACATTGACCGTGAGCCATCGATATAGGGTTAACGAAACGGATACGGACCGACGGATTGACATAATGCAATCGTTATAAAACTTGAAGCTACTAACATCTACTTTACTAAATGGCAGAAAGTACCTTCCTGCTTTCAATTTGTAAAGAATAATATATTACCATTGCTTTGAGCCTTTCGAGTGGAAAATGGTTGTGAACATATGTCAAAATGATAAAGTTTCTTTTAAAGGGGTTTATCTATTGTTATCAACTTTGTATTACCGCATGCCAATGTGGCGAAATAGTAAAATGTTGAAACACGATCCATTGTAGCATTATTTGTAGACAATCAAATACTGAATCAAATGAGTGAGCATTTGGAATTGATTACATTGCGAACAGTTGTGCAATCCTTGTATAACAGAATCGAAGAGAATGTTTTACTGTTCAATTCATTCAAGCGAACTATACAGCATTATACAAAATTATTAAAAAAGCGATGTTTATTTTTAAGTAGAATATACAATTATATTACAACGCTTAAACGCATTAACTTCAATTGAGTACACACATATGTCCATTTGAAACGAACGTTGTAAATTCAATACAATATAGCATGTCAATAACTGATAATTCGCATAAAATAATCCACCACATGGACAAACATTTGATTATCATGAATACAGGACAAGTTGGTCATGTTTTCCCATTTACTTAGCAGACGTCATGGTATAATGGCAGGGACCTGTGTCAAGTAAGATAAAATATTAACATTTTGTCTTTATATTTATAACATTTCTATTAACATATTTACAAAATGTGTACACAATAACAATAGCAAAATATCGAATAAATGCCTGCGTCGAGATTTAACATGGGATCATGGGAAGAAATCTATGACACGCACCAATTGTGGGGACAGTGGTCTAGTGTTAAGATGCTGGTCTAGGGATCGGAAGGTCCCTGGTTCGAATCCCGCCCAGGCAACTGGATTTTTCTGAGCAAACAATTAATCCCACGCTTGCTCCTCTCCACCCAGGTGTATAAATGGGTATCTGTGTGTGTGATGGAAATAAGTCAATGTGCTGTGGCTGCCTAGTGCGCCATGTGTAAACGGACGACTTAAATCCCAGTGATCGGGGGGTTAATGTCGAAGTCGGCTTTTTCGAAATACAAGGCAACACAATTATTAATTCACCGATTTATATTGATAGTTATCCATAAAAACCCGTTTTGTTTCGCTTGTTTTGATATTATTTGGTGTTATATCGCTTGTTTGCATAAAATGCATTTATTGGTTTATTAATATGTGTGTTTGTTGTTTTTGTTAAAAGTATCGTTTTCACATTTGTATCAACACTATCAACACAGTTAATCATGTTTAAAACAATGCCGACCATGTTTAAAAGAATATGGTCTTTAGACTAGGATTTATCATGAGAACTTAGTTCGCCAAGAGATATGTTTTTCTTATTTAAATTAACAATAACAACAACAACAACAACAACAACAGGGAACTCGATTACTTAGTATTGACATATTTAATGACTAAATAAGGCAGGGTAAATTATAAATATTAATTGAAACTAGGCAATCTCACGATAGCATTTTTAATTTAAAATATGTGTACACAAAAGCATTTACATATGCCATGAAACACTGGATACAAACAAGTTCCTGAGGATTATGTTTTTATGTACATGTATATGCATTAAAAGTCATTGTAAACATACAAATACATAGGCTTATATACAGAGCAGAGCCTGTAGTATCTGTGTTGAATAAAATTATATGCGTTTATAGTTCACGGGAAAACACGCAACTTGAAAATATTTTACCATGTCTCATTTTCTGTCGATGCAAATTGTTTGGGAAAATAAATCAATGCAAATATGCTGTGCCATTTGTATCTACTGTAGTATAAATTACGTAAGAGAAAAACAAATTGTTATGCGTCATATATAAAAAAAAACAGTTCTTTTCCATAATTTATTTATTGTTCATATATAAAATAGCATTGCCTACATATTTTAATTTCAATAATATGTAAGAAAAAAGTTTATTTTCTGTTGACAGCGTCATGAAAGTTTTTATAATAGTGCCTTCTTGTAGTTCTTAGAACAAAACTAATATCTCTTTAACTTGATGTTTTCGACAGCGTCATGAAAGTTTTTATTATAGTGTCTTCTTGTAGTTCTTAGAACAAAACTAATATCTCTTTAACTTGATGTTTTTGTTTCGTTTTTATAATAATTTCTTAAATTGTCAATGTCGTTTCATAATCAAATATTAAAAAAAAAGTTTACGTATTGAAATATAGTCTTATGTACGTTTCTTAAATAGGACCGTGCGCAAAGAAGATCCTTTAACATTTGGAGTGATAACACGTTTAACAATCTAATTTCCTTGCATATCTGGCAAGAGTGTACTTGGCTGAATCAATTTGCAGAGGGATTGACTCATAAAAACGTGTCAAAAATTTGGGGTAAAACACAATGTCGGTTTCAGTGCAACAGACGCATTTATTGAATAATTATAGTTGATCTGATTTGCCGACGTGGCTTGCAGAAAGTTACAGTGTTTTGGATTCGATGTAGCTGTTGTTGATCAAATAACTACTAAACCACCTGCCCTAGTAATGGTTCTTACTTAGATTTTCTGCAAACATAAATATGTTTGAAATAGTAAACATCATTCTGTAATAGTAATGTTTAAGTATATTTACTCAAGGGCACACATTCGCACGCAATCTTTATGTGCATAGCTAGCAAATGTAGTGTACAAGGTTATTGTTTTTAAATCAGTTTATTTAGCCTTTAGAGAAAACCTACACCTGCCAGGAAATTAAAGATCTTCGTTCAACAGATTTAATTCTATGTAATAGATCAGTATCTGCTTTTTTCTTGCGTTTGTCATGACAATTCATAGCATAATATAGCAGCAATAACCTGATAATTTATTGTTGCCATATGCGGAAACAAAATGATATGATTGTAAAAGCAAGGCGTTTTTGTTCCGGCAAGTCAATATGCTATTTGTTTAAGTAAATGTGTCTCCGTCACTATGTTAATGTCACTATTTTTCTGTCCCTATGTATTCTTCATTATTTATTACACTGCCTCTGTTATTATGTATCTGTCGCTAGGTCTCTGCAGCTATGTCTCTGTCATTATGTTTATTTTAACTTTTGTTTTATCTAGGGGCTCGTGGGATGTTTGAATGACAAAGCGACTGAGTTCCTTGACACGTGTAATTGGTTCAAGTTATTCTCGTGTGTGAGTTATAATCAAAGGTCGGGTAAATGCTCATGTATGTGTGTGGGTGTCTGAATTATGGCATCTTTAAACGTTACTCTGGCCTGATGTGCATAAATGCGTGATATTGCTTTGTCGTCATGTCGTCAGGTAACTATCTAAATGTGTTCAAAATGGACGCTTGTCATACACAATTTAGATGGACTTGTTCACAGCAAAACAAAGAAAAACGTTATCAGCACAATAACAACGTCACTTAAAACAAAAGCAACAGCTACATGCGTATGTTAATCATAAAGATCTTGGATTAAGATAACAAGTTAATGTCTTTTCCGTTAGATATAACTAGACACGCATTATTTATGTTTCAGCTATGATAAGTTATTCATGTGTTATCATCTAAACTCACAACAGACTACATAACATAGAATTGACACTGTTATAAGTGTTTAATGTTAAACAGTTATATAGCATTTTTAAATTTTCTAGAAAGTAAACTATAATCTAGTTTGTCCTTAAACAAACAATTGTTAGCACTAATTTAATGGGAAAAGCAACTTTTAAGCATCGATCCATCAGTACCAAAACTTTTTGCAACATAAAATTTGTAGAAACGGTTTCAAAACGACATAATTTAACCGATACAAACTCAAAATGCAAGGATTGTCTTAAGAATGGCACTTTGAAACAAATATAATATATGTACACAACAAGAGATATGAGGTGAATCATGATACATTATGTGTTCCCTTTGAACCAAAGTTAGTTCCATATCATAAATAGACGAAGAATATCTAGACATGTGTATTCTTCACGAATCATTTGCTGTTTTGATGTAGACTTTGCAAGAGATATCGAAGTATCATACATCCGATACAATAACATTGACAATTCATGAATAAGTAAATACAAAAATAAACATATAAATACCAAAAAATTTTATACAAAAATAACAAAATATATAAATAAATGACTGAATAAATAAATGGGTGAATGAACTAATAAATACATTAATAAATTAATGATTTAATGAATGAACAACGAACGAAAAAACAAGCGAACGAACGGACGACCAAACGCAAGAAAGATCGAACGAACGGACTTACGAATAACCGAATGAACAATCAAACGAAAAACAATGAATGAAAATATAAACATATTAAGGGACACATAAATAAATAAATAAAAAACTAAAGAAAATAATGAAATGAAGTGAATAAATTAATAAATCAATGAATATGTAAATGAAGGAAGAAATTAATTAATGACTCAATTAATTAATTAATCAATGAATCAATCAAACAATTTTTTTTGTGAATTTCTTTGTATGTAATGCAATTGCTAATGTGATTTTAGTTCTCGGAATAAAACTTTGTGTCGTGTTTTATCAGCAAAATGTGTTATGAGCTAAAATGAGGCATCTGGATCATGTGGTTTGAATGTTTATTTATCAATTGTATGTAATGTTCCTTGTGCATACAATATACTTAATATTTATCAGTATTGGCATTGAACCGTCAACCAGATTGACGAAAAAAAAGTTATAAAATACCGTGTTTTTATTTAAATTATTAGTTTATATTGATTAAAATATAACGACTGGTTTATTACATTACTTGAAAAAAGTTGTTAAGTTTTCTTACTTTTATATATTCGGTAATACAATTTTACTGGGTATGTGTACCAATTAACTATAAATAATGCAAGTAGATTGATCATCATCGTCACGTGGTAAACCCAGGAATGCAAATTGTGCATGCGTAGTGAATTGTATATATTATATATATATATATATATATATATATATATATATATATATATATATATATATATATATATATATATATATATATATATATATATATTTATATATATATATATATATATATACAATTATCAATCTGCTTGCGTTATATAAGTGTGCATATCGTTATGTAACCTACTTTCGCGATGTACTTTCAATTTAACATCGCGAAATTGTATTACCGAATATACTGAAAATATGAACTGTTTTCAAGTAATGTAATATACAAGTCGTGATATTTTAATCAATATAAACTAATAATTGTTAAAAAATACGGTATTTTAGAACTTTTCCTTATTTCGTCAATCTGATTGATGGTCCCTTTAACATACAAAAACTAAGAGTGTTAAACTCTTACCTCTCCCTGCAAATCCTCACAGTAATAAAATTTTCATAATTGACGCGGCGGTGTAATCTGTTTTATGTGATTAATCCGAGGTTATGTAAGGCGAATGACCAATCAGTGGTTAAAACAGTTTATTTTAAAGGTACACAATCTTGGGTTGAAAGTGACAACAATATTTTGTAACAAATTATCTAACTAAAGTGTTGTTCAATGATATACATCTACAACATGATAATGTATTGACAATAAAGCATATACGTTATTTGCAATTTCATGGAAAAAGCATCAAGCGTTTCCAGCGCTTTTCATTTTGTATTGCTAATATAGCCCCGGGAAAAGACTTATGTGTGTTGGTCTGTTGTTGCACTTTTAGTATATGCTTCATTTTTAAGATCTAATTAAAGAAATCAAATTTTAAAATAAAGCAGAGACTCATTGATTGCGCTCGAAATTGCTCGGGTAACCATTTTCAATTTAAAATCGTACTTAACAATAAGAAAAGTTGAATAAGGGTTGGGGATTACAATACCGGAATACAAATTACATATCTTAAATGTATCAAATCTTTTAAAATTATGTTTACGGCTTCAACATAACTCCTTGATCTAAAAAGTAGATGGGAAATATGAACCCCTTGCATTCAACGAATGTTTTTATAGATGGAATAAACGTGTTGAACTCACGTTAGGACGTGTCAATCGTTTTCATGCAATACAAAGCTTGTATCAGTATTTCTTG
Organism: Dreissena polymorpha; assembly: GCF_020536995.1. NCBI lineage: Eukaryota > Metazoa > Mollusca > Bivalvia > Myida > Dreissenidae > Dreissena > Dreissena polymorpha. The sequence continues at coordinate 83,184,013 of NC_068360.1, forward strand.
AAGTAATATCCAACATCCGTTTGGTGCAAATAATAACGTATTAACCAATGACTCTCTGAAATTGTTGATAGCTGATATTGTTCAAATGGTTAATATCAGTCTAACCAATATGCTAAAAGCTTAAAGTTTGATTTAACGTGCCCCGTATATAGATCATTACGGATACTTAATACCACAAGGCGCGAATTTTGTTCGGTACAAAAATTGGTACCATCATTTTATTCCTGTACATGAACAATGGCATTACATGGAAAACTGTAAATGTATACTCATATTATTAGCATGCAGTTTCGCGAACTATGTTGGACGCATTCTTTTCACATTTATTTTAGACCATCAATGTATGAACGTATTTTGTGTATTGATTTTATCTTTTCTTTATACACGTACTATTAATAAATACATGTAAATGTCTGATAGACAAGTATTAGTAAGACGTAAGCATATGAAAAACAATAAACCTTTATATTATTTGTAGTTCAGGTCGATTTCATTAAGATGTATGACCTTGTGGTGCTGATAATATTTTTGTTGCGGTATCTCACAAAGAGGAAAGAAATCATATTCATTAATCACAACCAATCACAAACTCACAAACAAATAAATGTCGGAATCATTGCGTCTGTACTTCATTTTGGCCGTATTTTCAGAGAAATGAATAAAGGAATGCAAGGTATTTTTATATTTTCAATTTTTATTTAAACCTGACATAAGTACCATTTCACGCAAAATAGCACTACCTTACAGTTGAATATAATCGCCTGGATTTCGGTCTCGCTTATTTACCTTTATTGGTTTCTTCGCTATTCACCGATGAACTGTTATGACGTTAACAGCACCAAGCCGTATGTCAAATAACCAAGTATCTATATGCATATCTAAATGATCTGAGTACTTTCTCGCATGGCATTCTTTCTGTTGCTGTTTATCTCAGCTTAACATGTCTTCTCACTTATGTAAGCGTTAAATAAAATCGAATACATTTGCTAAATATTCCAATGCTGTTGGTTTGTGTATTGCAACATTCATTTCAACGACAGATTAATTTAATGTCTAATTACTTTTAAATGCGCTACAAGAGGAATGAAATCTTGATCCTAACTGAAATAAAACTACATTTCATGAAATTAATTTACGACTGTGTATTGCGCATCAGAAAGAGACCACTTCCGTTTTCAAGACGGCAAGAATAGTTTACTGTCCATTATTTAAGAAATATTTTTGAAAGAAATGTTCACATTCTGAGATTGGAAAACAGTTTTATTTTAATCTGACAAGATGCTTGTTATTGCATTTGTTTTTCTGTATTTTTCTTATATTGTAATTTGTATACAAAATATGCGAAAAAAAAGTCCCTTATAATGATGGAATACTAACGGAATGAAACAAAAACAAAGTATGTTTTTAGATTTAAATAATGGTATATTACACGTGTGTAGGCATTATTGTGTTACAAAGATATAATCAATACATGTCATTTCATGCACAACGCTTAAAACAAACATAAATTAAATAAATCAAATGTATTGCAGACTAAACAGTTTCTGTTTCGTTACAAAGGTCACGTGCACAATAACCTTACGCGTTGTTTTCACTATTTTTGTACGTTGATAGTTTCAAAATTGTTCATTCACCTCTTACATGCGATTGTAGTTCAGGATAGATGTTTTCATATAATACCGTATACACTATATTGTGTAGATTGATAGTTTTAGAATTGCTCATTTTTCGCGTACATGCCCTTTTAATTTGAGGATATAATACATAACACCCAATTTGAAAGAGTTCTTGGTTTTAATGCCAGAGGGGCCTTCAGCGAATGCATTCTGGTACATGTGCTTTTATTTGCATTACTTTATCCTTAAGTTAACCAAATAACTGAAACATTTCTTAAATATTCGTTAAATATTCTGCTGGTATGTCAACATAAACTTGAAATTAACAGATTATAAATGTGTCGGACTGTATCCTTACTGAAGTTATATAAACAAATTATTACATATAGTTTTATTGTAAAGGACAATTTTGTTGTAACAAAACTAACTTCATATCCACTTACATTTTTGAAGTATTTAATACATTAACAATACGATTTTATTGCCGTTCAAACAATATTTAAGTACATACATTAATTGTAAGTTTAAGCGTAAGCATGCTCGTAAAATAACATTTCTAGGGATCAATCCATCTAACGATTGCTCTTGCTGTTGTTTGTTCGCCCTTGACCAATCATGTTTGCTTTCGACATAATTGAACAAACATGCACGCTTCTTTTTGTAAAACATGTCAGCAACAGTATTCACAGTAAAGTAGCACTATATGTATTCACGCTACATTGGTTAAAAGCAAATAGAAACGTGTTCCTTTTATTGTAATTTCAATGGGAATATAATTCTTACGACATTGATCCCTGAATAACTACACTATTTTCGTCACATAACATAAACAAACAGTTTCAAACGGTCATCGTAAAAGCGATAAAACTTCACAGACCCTCCTCCTATTAACGTAAAATAATGTCACGTTGAATCCGAACTCATTTCTGAACAAATCTAGTTATATATGTTAGGTATATTGAAATACGATATACGTGTGCCCTTGGACACAAAATAAATCTCATATCAACACAAATACACATATATCTAGATATTCTTTATGTGTTTCCTTTCGAGGTCCATTGATGTTTGTCTTATATACGTGGCAAGAAATATCAAAGCAACCTACTACTGATACAATGTATTTTAAAATGAGTGAATGCAGAGATAAAGACAGGTAAAAATAATCAAAATAATTAGATAAGAATCTGAATGATTTAATGTCTAAATGATTGATTAATGAAGGTTAAAAATATATATGCTAGAATGAAAGGATGTATGAATCAATAAATGAATGAATCAAATAATTAATGAAACCATTAAATAATGAATCAATTAATAGATGAATGAACGAACGAATGAATCAATGAATTTATGAATTAATGAATTAATAAATGAATGAAATGTATCATGTGGATTAAGTTAAAGGTAAAAACACATGATGGCGTGTTGTATTTGTATAACGTGTCATTGTTACAATTAGGTTCCTGTATACTTTCGCTTGGATGTTCAATAATTATTGAAATTTACTGTTCCTTGTAAGAACAGTATGCAACAATAATGTTTATTAAAATTAAACACAAATAATGGTGTAATACTCTTACCTCTTCCTTTTCAATCCACAAACTTATGAACTGTTGTAGATTTGACGCGGCTGTCTAATCTCTTTATTGTGATTAATACGAGATTATTTAAGACGCGCGACCGATGTGTGGCTAACACCGCTTGTTTTAAAGGCACATAATCACAGGTTGGCAAAGTGGCACGAACATGGTAAATGTTATAAAATGTATAATATTAATTTAAATTGCAAGTATGTTATTAGAAAAAAACTGCATAATATCGGAACAAACATATTCCGTTTCCAGCACTTTACATGATTGACAATCAAAACTCTTGTATCGCTAACAGACCCATGAATAAAGTACTGTTTTCTGTTTTTCATTTTTATTAAATGTTTCAAATCGTGCTTTAACCACCAGGCTTACCGTTTAGATTTCACGTTAGCTCGTGTCAATCGTTTTCATGTAATTTGAAGATTGTATAAATATCTAGTGAGGTTTAATTGAATATCCGTTAAATGTATAAAATAAAAAGGATTTTAATCAAGGTTATTTTCGTGACAGGCAGACAAAAATATACATAGTGTTGTTATCAGTAAGAGTAAAACCGATAAGAAAAGATGTCGCTTTACGTGCCCCCTGAATAGATCGTTATCGAAAGAGGATACTACATGGCGCGAATTTCTACCAGTAAACGACTACCGAATTGAATAGGTATCATATTCATTAACGTCTTCATATAATGCGATATTAAATGATACACTTTAAGTGAAAAGTTGCATTATTATGAAGTTGATCGGACTATTGGTAACACATTCCAATGGTGTGCCGAGAGACGCCTAAGGGCAACTAGCCTTAACAGACGTTCAACCGATGTGAAGTGTACTTGTTGCTTCACTTTGCACTATTGTACCCTTGGCGCCTCTGAAACAGTGATAAATGTTTTGGTCGTACGAGGGCTTCCGGCATTCATGTTGGGGATAAGTACTTTGTGTCATGTGTCGTGCTTTAATCCTATCTATTTAATTGTACTAAGTACGTGTAAAAACGTGTAAACAGATGACACATGAATGTTTGTTATATTTCGCCATATATCGATCTAATGGTGAAACACAATAAATCTTCATATTTTTGCTACTTGAAGTTCCATGGAATAAAAATGTAAGAATTAAGTCTAAGTATTCTTTTGGTTGCTCATACAGTATTAACTCTCGTGGAGACATTTTTATTGAGAAGAAACAAATCAATGTCGGAATTATTACTTCTGTACTGTATGTTTGTCTGTATTGTCAGAAAAATGTTTAAAAGGAATGCAAGGTATTTCCACCTATCCAAGTTTTCTTTTTACATATGATATAAGTTCCATTTCATGGAAAATAATAACAAATTACCGTGCAATATAAAAGTCTGTATTTCGGTTTCGCTTAATTGACTTTATTTGGTTTTGCCTGTCACACCTAAACTTTAACCGTTATCAGTATGTCTCTGTATCAGTATCAAACTGTTCCTCGCATGCTAATTAATCTGTCAGTTCATCAAAATGATCTAAGTACGTACTTATATATAAATATTATGAAGAGGTATATCTCAAAATAATAACAGTTGAAAAAGACAGTCTTAATAATCGGCTTTGAACAAGGAATGTGTGAGGGCGCAAGTATCTATTAGCCTTAGTTAACAAACAATGTTGTTGGCTCTCTTTGTTATTCTTTAGACACCAATAACATTACAGACTTGCAAAAACAAAGCTTAATTACTTCACTAGCCAAGACCGGAAAAGACACCCCTTTGATCAATAACAAGAAGCCTTTTTCACTTTTAAATGTTGCTTACAAAACAGCTCAAAAATCAAATGCCACGTTAAAATCCTTTCTAAATTCATATAAGCAATACAAATCAAACCGGTTATATCAAAGGAAGGTACATTGGCGAAAACGTTGGACTGTAACAAGATATTATTGAACACTTGGATGAAACTAACGAGATCGGTCTCATTTTTTTCTGATTTTAATAAAGCATTCGACAGTCAGTCTTGACTATGAATGTATGTTTAAATACCTCCGCCATTTCGGGTTTAGTGAGCACACTTTACAGGGTTATGCTATTCTATATAGATGCATTATCATGCGTTACAAATAATGGGCATTTTTCGGATTGTTTAAGTATGCAAAAAGGGTCTGACAAGGATGTCCTTTATCACCTTACATGTTTATTATCAGCATTGAATTAATATCGATAGACATAGAGCTTAACACACAAATCAAAGGAATACAAATTAATGCTGCATAACTAAAACAGTCACTTTTTGCTGATGACGCTTCGTTTATACCAGACGGTTCGACTATATCGTTTGAAACATTAATTAAAATTATAGAAAAAATTGCATTTATACCCGGACTATGTTTGAATAGGCATAAATGTAAAATCCTTAAACTAGGGGCACTTAAATATAGCCCAATTGAGTATTGTAAACGAAAACAATTCATTTTGAACTCTAACCATGCCTCAACTTTAGGGATAGAATTAAGCAACGAACCAGTAAAAATAATGTCATTCAATATTCCTGAAAAAAAATCATGCTTTTAAAACTTATTAAAATAAATGGACACGTTGGAAACTATAGTTTATAAGAAAAAATGCAGTTTTGAAAAATTGTGCAATACCCAAACTTGTATATCCACTAACAGTTTTACCAAATCCATCTCAATACTTCATTTCAAACATAAAATCGCTAAGTTGCAAATTTCGGAGGGGGACGAAAAACCAGACAAAAACTGCCAGAAAGCGATTCATACAAGATTACGCCGATGGTGGTTTAACATTTTTAGATATTGACTTATTCATAAAATCCCTCAAAGCCAGTTGGGTAAAAGGATATATATTTCAACCAGACTCAAAAGTGATTAGAATCTATACCAATATGCTAAAGTATGGCGGAATATTGATTTTAAATCAACTTATGATGAAAAAGAAGTAAACGACCTAAACTTTGAATCGGAGTTCTTAAAAACGTTCTGTGTGGACGGCTCTGTGCCTCCTCGGAAAATGATGAAATACAAATACAGAAACAAATTCTCTGGAATAGTTCATTTAAATTAATAACGAAAATAAAACTTTCATTCAAATAAGGTTCGAAAGAGGTATGCAATATATTGAACATTTATATGATTTTAGTAAAAGTGAATTTCACAGTTTTCAAGATATTATAAATCTTTTTGAAATAGATAAAGCAGACTTTATAAAAATACCATACAATTGTCAAAAGCATACCCGTTGAATGGAAAAAATCTTAAACAGAACGATATCATTTATAACACACAACAATACATTCTTAACAAAATAACATAACATACAAAACCTGCAAACTAGTTAATAATTCACTTAATATACTAAAACACAAACCTGAAGAGTTCAAAAAATTCGATTATTGGAAAGACACGCTTAATACTCAAGATTTTAACCAAAAAACCATCTTCAACCAAATAAATCAAATTAACTATTGACACCAAACTTAGAAACTTTCAATATAAATATATCTCATGCACATTTTACCAAACAATACTTACCTCCATAAATGCAATCTTGTTTCGTCAATATTATGTGATTTTAGTAAGATGCAATCAGAAACCAATACACAGGTATTTTGGATTGTCATTTCGTTTAAAAGTTTTAGAGGGGTATAACAGACTTTATTTACAAGTTAGAAAGGTTGGTAAACATCTAACTTAATTTTTCAATTATATCATTCTGCAATTTGACCATAGTTGATTCAAACAATGCACACTTTATAAACTATGTAGTTTTATTGGCTAAATATTTTATCTTTAAATGCAAACAGGCAAAAAAAAACATACATAGATGCTTTTGAGTGATTTTTTACAAATAAAATTAAACTTGAAGAATTAGTCGCGACCACACATAATAAACTACATATATTTAATACTCGCTGAGCGCCTTTTATGTCCAAGTAGCTTAACAACCCTAAAAACAGTTTTAAATACACTTTGTAACATACGTACACCTTCCTTAAAGCAACATACACCATTTTCCCTTGCTTATTTTTTGACACTGTTTTAAACATATTTTACTCACATCAAATGTACTCTTTAAAGATGATGTGTACCATAACGAGAATCGGGACAAATATTTATACAGATAATCTCTTTTTTGTGTATCAACAAAATAATCTGTTATATGCTAAATATATCATGTTTTAGAGGAAAATAACAAAAATGAAATTACAAAAAAGTTAATATTAGCATTAAAACGGATTAACATATGTTCATTACGTTTTCGTTTATTAAGGAATTTGTTCTAACAGGCCAATTGTAACTTTTCCATGACAGGCACTTTTAAACTAGTATTTTTGTAATTTGATTGCGTTTCTTGTCTTAACAAAAATATGATTGAAGATCATTACACTATAAATGCCACAAAAAATGAAATGGCAAGTCTGAACGGATCCTATTAATTGATGAACGCAGCACAGTGTTGTGGAATTTTTTGGTGAAGCTTAAGAAGATGAAGTGTAGTAATCTTCATTAATTTTGTGAATAAAAAATCATGGGTCTTACCTACACATTGATTGAACGTCCAAGCAAGCAATATCGTATGCTAATTGTTACTGTGTCATAGTATGTGACACTATGTCTATTATAAGCGAGTTAAATAACCCTTACCTTGAGGTGACATGGCATCTTAATGCCTTCGATATATTTAAATGCAATCGCGCAGGAGTTATAGAACCTGCATTTAAAGAGATTTTTCAATATTCAACCATCCAACCGTGATCTTGATATTGGGTTGCATGTTTAGGGCATTGTACATATTGTTTCAACTACCTTTAAAGTTGAGCAATACATCTTGATACTCTTTGAAAGGCTACCTTAAGCGGATAGGAAAACGAGGCCCTAACACATTATATCAAAATAACATAGATAGCTTGATACTGTCTGCATATTTTCGAAATGATCATAACCATTATGGCAAGTTTCATTAGCATCAAATAAAGGGTATATTATTCATGTAACCGACCTGAAAAATTAAAACAATCCAGCCATCTATTGTGACCTTGACATTGAGCTTGAGGTTTCGGCTAATTTCTTCGGCACATGACATAAATGACATTTTTTAAACGACTTTCCAGGAAACTGGTGCAACTTGTATATCGGGATATTGAAAAACACTGACACAAATACAATTTAAAACAGAATACAAACATCAACAAGAACAACCGCAACAAAACATGCATGCATTAGTTAAAAAAGTGCTTTATTTATCGTTTCGATATGACAAGTAAGTAAAATGCCAAAAATCACAACATGAAACATGACATCGAAACATCGTTGCAAACCAGCCTTACAAATACAGCAATATTTGAAGTTCGGGGAAATGATGGAGTACTTTTGTGATGTGATCTCTAGTTCTGCGTTAATATATGTTGCATGATTATAGTTTGGCATTTCTTCACACCATATGTTCGCATTGTAGTTGTCCGCTTATTTCCGGTGTGGCTGTAGTTTTATTTTGAAATATACGGATGTTAGTCTACATAGCGAATAAATTGACAATACTTTATGTTACATTTAGCAATTGTTAATACTAATTTTACAACGTGAAATAATGACCATATATTAAAATATAGAAGATGAAAGACAACTGAATATGATGTTAACATAGGAAGCTTTTATTAAGAATTAATATTCACATATCGAATGATACGAGCTTGGGACCAAATTGTTGTGTTATGAAAAATGCGCATTCAATAATACGTACGTTTAAAGAAAGCGTGCTCGTAAAACAACATTTCTTGGGATCTACGCATCTTAGGAATGCGCTTTCATTTGTTACTTTGCTCCTTTCTATATTATGTTTGCTTTCAACATGGTTGAACAAACATGCAGTCCTTTATTATTTGAACACCTGTCAGCAACATAATTTGAAATAAATTAACAGCAAGTGTATTCTTATTGAATAAGTGAAAAAGACAATAAATAGTACGTACATACCTAATCAGCTTTTAGTGTAATTTCAATTTGAATATCGTTTTAAAATCAGTATGCCGATAATTATAGCAATAGTTTCGAAACATGAAATTTGCAGAAACCGTTTCAGATGGATATCGTTTTCCTAAAGAAAACTTTACCAAAAGTACGAAACGGTCAAAGAATGACATTAGAAATCATTGTGCATTTCTATACAAAGCTAGCGATGTCTATGCGTTGTATCGAGATACGTTATGTGTGTTACATTTTGACCTCAAATTCACCGCATATAAACACAAATGCAAAATAAATATTTAGACATGCTTTTTGTGTATTCTTTAGAAACCATGGCTGTTTTTAATTGTATGCGTAGACAGAGATGTCAAAGCAATCAACAACCGATATCATACAATTGAAAATACATTAATAAATAAATAAACGAGTTATCAAATAAATAAAATAAATAAATAATTAATTTACCAATGAATCACAAATAAACTAAAGATATTTTTCTTTAAATATAATGTCATTTTGTTGTTAATGTTAAATATTTAAAACGCGATGTCGTGTTTCATCAACAAAACGTGTTCTGTGTTACCATTAGGCAACTGGATATTTTCGGTATGATGTTTAATAATTAAATTAATTTACTGTCCATTGTAAAAGTAATATATTCAACATGTATTTGTATTGATATAAGATTAAACACAAAAATGGTGTTATAATCTTAACTCTCTTTTCAAATCCACACATGTATGAAATCTTTCAGAAATGACGCGGCTTTGAAATCTTATTCGTTCGATAAATCCGATATTATTTTAGACGCGCGAGCGATCAGTAGCTTATACTGTTTGTTTTTAAGTCAAAGAAACACTGGATCACAAAGCGACCCTAACAATTGAAGTTAAGAACAAATTAAATATTAACTCAAATTGATTTAATTGAATCAATGTCTGATCGGAGAATGAAACGAGAATAAAACCTATATTGTATTGAAAAAAAAACCAACAAATGAAAGGTCTCCACTAATGTACATGAATGGCATTCTAAACTCTTGCATCGCTAACAAACCACTGGATAAAGTACTGTTGTTCTATTTTTAATTAAATATTTGAACGCGTGCTTTAAACGACATAATGAAATTTTGATTTCATGTGAAAACATACCAATCGTTCTCGTGTAATACGAAGATTGTGTAAACATTTAATAAAGATAATTTCAACATCCGTTTAATGCATATGATTTAAACATAAACCGATTTCATTCTACATAATTTGCGTGACAGGCAGACACACATTTCAATTATTCGTGATATGAGTAAGAGTCCTAACAATATGCAAATAAGTTGCTTTATCGTGCCCCCGAACAGATCGCTCCCGAAAGTGGATACTACAAGGGGCGAATTTCTCTCAGTACAATACTACCACAAGTCAATATGTATCATATTTATATACGAGTACATTCACTTTGGTATCAAATGAAACAATATAAATGCAAAGTTGCATCATTATACAGTTTCGCGGACTATTGGTTACGCATTCCCGTGGTTTGTAGAGCTATACCTAATGTTTAAGTACACATGTGATGTGAAGTGTACTTAATGCTTTATAAAGGGTAATATTGTAACCTGGGCGCATTTCTAACAGTGATATAGGTTATGGTCGTACAAGGTTTCAGGCCTTCATGTTTTGGAAAAGTATTTTGTGTCATGTGTCATGCTTTAATCCTATCCATTTACTTGTAATAGATCTGATTATTAATATATGTGAACTGATGATAAACGAATGTTTGTTATATTGATGCATACAACGATCAAATGGTGATATACAATAATCTTCATATCTTTGCTATTTTTTGTTGAAGGGAATAAACATAAGACATTAATGTAAGCATTCTTTGTTTGCTCATACAGTATAAATTCTCGTACAGGCATATTTATTGAGAAGAAACAAATCAATGTCGGAATTATTACTTTCTATACTGTATTTTTGTCTGTATTGTCAGAGATATGATGAAAGAAATGCAAGGTATTTGCACTTTTGGAAGTTTATTTTAACATGACATAAGTCCCATTTCACGGAAAATAACAATCAATTGCCGTGGAATATAAAAGCCCGTATTTTGGTCTCGCTTATTTCACTTTATTGGTTTCCCACTTTTACAGATGATCTGTTAAGACATTAACAGTATCAAACTCTTCGTCGCATACTAAAGAATATGTCAGCCGATAAAAAATGATCTGAGAACGTTCGTATATTATTAAGATGTAAATCTCTTAATAATAACCGTTAAAAAAGTATTTATATTCGGCCTTGGAATAAAAAAATGTGTGATGGCGCAATAATTAATGAATAGCAAAAACGGATTAAAATATGTTCAATACATTCTCGAATATTAAGGTTGTATTGCTAACAAGAAAATTGTAGCTTTAACATGACAAGCACTTCACAAATAGTTATTTTTTTATTAAAAAGCTGTTTGTTGTCTGAACACAGATTTGCGTGACATTTTTTTCAAGGATGAATATCACACAAATTAACGAAGTAAGTCTGAACTGAACTGAGGCTGTTGCTTGTTAATTGATAAACGCTGCACAATTAAGCGCAAATTGTGGGATCAGCTTTACAAGATGAATTGCAACAAGGTGCACCTGTGAATACCAAACCTGGATATAACAGACTAACAGATTGATGGCCCGCTTCAAATGAATTAACTGCTTTTGGTATCAATAGCTGTAAATAATTTTTGTCATGTAAAATGGTGTTACCAGTTAGAAATAGCGTATGCTAAATGGTATTGCCTTAAAGTCAGCATTACACTGGCACCTGAACATAGTTTTAATGTCCTGTGTTGTTACCTCACTTAAGGTGATGTATAAACAGGTTTTGTTTCTTTTAAAAGCACAGCTATGATGTTACACAATTTAATGCATATCCACTTACGTATTTTACATATTAAATGCAATTACGACGCATTTACAATATTTGCTTAAATTACGGTATTATTATCACTGCGATTCTAATATAACAAAGGCGTTTTGAAGTGTCGAGTATCATGTAACCACGCCTGTTTGGGCCTTTGGGGAAACTAAGTATCAATGCTTGATAATTAGGCGAAATTCTGTGATGTTGAAACTAGAACCGTTCGGCACAATGTTTACAGAGTATTATTTGTGTAAAGTTGTTACAGGCTCATAAAGCAAAATATTGTATTTTACTCCTTCCTGTTATGGCTTTTTGATCTTGTTTATTAGATATTAATTTTAACTCGCATGTAGCACTTGTGATTTGCCACAGATTGACAAGGTGCTAACATTTATTAAACTGGTAGTAACTATACCGATGAAACTAAGCATTCAGCACTCGACGATTTACAAACGACCGCAAGTAAAACGGTCAGAAAACGCTTTAATAAAATTCTACTGTATGATATAATATTATTGATCACAAACGGGCATTGTATCATGTATTGTGCTACATTTTCCAATAATAAGCGATACTAAAGATTATAAATGTTTCGATGTCGCATATTTTTAGGTGGCTGTTAATGATTATTTGTGAAGATAAACGTTTGAAAGAAAGAACCATATGTTGATATACTTTCGTTAACTTGCCTTCTTATTACAATATGTTTGAAAGTTCAGGCTCACAAATAGAAACAAAAGCTTAATATGAAATGAGTATGAACAATATTCTGATAAATGGCATGCGTGTAGATTAGCATTATCAATATAAGGGTAAGTGGTAAAAGTCATACCACTTATGTTTAATTGTCAGTAATAAAATTACTTCAAGTTAAACTTTTTATCATTTTTGGGAATTCACCGCTAATTGCTTTTCCAGTCAATTTGCATACCCAAGTTACATTAAGCTCAGTTGCAATACAACCGATCTGGCAAGGTCCAACGTATTTTGCGACGCCACATGAGTGCCATTGTGACTACGGTCGACAAGAAAAACCGGTACAGTAGTGGGAACGTTAAAAAGCGCGCTATTAAAACCGCACAATACTAATATATTAAATAGTTCAAATTAAGACTCACTAACAATACACTATCATCCATTAACTCGCTAAATAAGACAGAGGCTTGGTGTTCAGAAATAAAAGCACATTTTCGTCTTAGACGATAAAGTAGACTTTATTTCGTGTTGTACTAAATGTATGTATTTACAAGTACAGGTAAACTGCTAACTCCAAAGGTGTATGGTCCTATTAATATTTGAGAACTAGCAATTGCGTAAATGCAAAACAACAGAAGCATTAATACACATCACAACAACACATAAATATGATGCAAAGTTTGTGGAAACATCACAGAAAAGTGTGTCACACTGGTTCATAATTCCGCTTTTCTTGATGAAACGTTAGCATGACCTTTCCAAACTAAATATGTTTGTATCTGTATGTATATTTGTATTTCTGTGATATCTGTGTCGGAATGATTTATTGGTAGTATTTCTTGCGTGTTTATAAATACAAGTAAATGCATATGCACTGAACAATGTTATATCATTAGACATCCGATTTTAAATAATATAAGTGTAAGACTGTTGATTTGTAATGTTAATGTATATGCCTTAAGTTCAAAGTCACAAGTTGTAAGACCGAAAAACGACCAGTCAAGATCAGGGCCGTACTCAGGATTTTTTTTTAATCTTACATAAACGTTGGTTTAGTAAGTTGTACTATACAATTATATTTACATGAACACTAGAAAAACATTGTGTGAACATAGCCAGCTATGTCAGTTTTATCAATTGATGCACAGAAAATCAAAACGCTATACAGACTATAACCCATAGTTAAGGGCATATATGTGTTACCAAAATTACAAAACATTTTATAATAGAATGTTAAAACCTTAATAACGCTCTGCAAATAATATTGCACGCTATATTTGCATCTATAGAACGCTGTTGCATGTGTCGGTGTACATCATATCCATATAAAAGGGTTGTATTTAAATTTCAAGGAGATGAAATAAAATGAATGCCTCTTTTTCGTTATACATGTCAGCAACAGTGGTTGAAAAACAGCTTGACGGGTTAATAATGTACATATTATATATGAAAACAAAATAACTTTAACATCCATAGCAAGCAACGTTTAGTCTTTATAGAACAGTTATAGACATGAATTACATTTTTTGAAGAAAAAGGTTCTTATGGATACCTTACCGATCTAAATGCCAAGACAAAAAAAAAAGCGAAAACATAATAATTTTTTATATAAACATGCACATATTGATGATCAAACCATCAAGTTAATAAAGAAATAAACACAAAAATAAATAAATAAATAAATTATAAATACATGAATAAATAAATAAATTGTTAATAATTTTATTTAATTAATTAATTAAGGAACGAATAAATGAACGAAATAACGAACGCAGAAACGAAGGAACGAACGAACAAACGAATAAATGAATGGATGAATGAATGAATGAATAAATAAATAAATATATAAATTAATAAAACGTAGGTACATTGATATATAAATAAATACATTCGTATACATGTATTTTATTTTGTTTGTAAAACTTAAACAATTGCTTGTATGGTTCAAGTTATAGGTACATGTATACAAAGCAATGACAATGGACAACGAATTCGTTTAGTCAAATTCGGCTACATGATAATTAAGACATGATGAGAAGAGAAATTTATCAATTCATTTAACTATTCTTTGTAGGAGTCTTTACATAACTATAAGGTATTAAAATTCAACAGCATTGCTAAGTGTGTTGTAATCTTACCTTTCACTATACATCCAAACAGTTAGGAGGTGTTTCTGAATTTACGCGGCGATTAAATCCCTTAAGAAAGATGATCCGAGATTAAATCGGACGAGAGGTCGATTAGCGGCAATTTTTTTTTCAATGCACACATTCACGGCTTCACCAACGAAACAACATGGTACATTTAATATCTTCATACGTTAATAAAAAGCATTTTTATTAGTTAAATGTAGAACAGGAAAGTGCACTGCACACATTCTTATCTTATCCAGGAATGTAGCATAACGCGTTTTCAACACTTTTCATGTATGAACTTTAGAAAAATACGTATTGAAAAATACGTATCGCCAAGATACGATTGGTGAAAAACTGTTATGTTTGCATTCTTGTTTTATACTGCATGCTTTAAGTTTACGTATTCACATAACAGTGTTACCAAAATTGCATATGTAATTTAGAAATCGTACAACGTTATCAAAAATAAGGCTTTGATTAGTTTCCAACAGTGTTAAATCGAACTGTGGCAACGCTTTTTAAATCATTATTTTTGCTTCATACTATAATTATAAGTTATGTTGACATAAAATATTTCTCACTTGTTTAAAACATTTTGAAGTTAATTCTTTTGCTGGCACGTTAAACGCAATAACACATGTATGTGATCAAATCCCTTCAATTCAACGCGTGCTATATTTGGGAGATAAAACGCTTTGATTTCGCATGATCACGTGTCAATTGTTGTTATGTACCACAAACGATTTATCGGTAAGTGTCAATTTATCTAGGTCAAACCCAATGCCTCGTTGGTGGTACCGTGATAGGAAATAGACTGATTCAATTCGAACTTGCTTACATGACAAGCCGACAAACATATCAGTGTTCTAATTACCAGATATGAGTATATAAGAGACTGTGAGGCGCATTTTTCAATAAAGTACACTACCATTGACTACCTCATTCATCATATATATGTTTTGACTATATACATTACTATTTTAATGTAAGTGCAAATGTAATACAATGTAAATCTATTTATGCCATTATTATGCAATTTTGGGCATACATTTCTTATGGCAAAGAGACGTTTGTTTCACATATAAAGGTTGCGACTCGAAACCTAGTGCAAATAACTTAACTCGAATGTCGCAAAAGACAAGCGTTAGCTCAAGGTCAATTATACTAGCAATCTTCAGGCAGACTTGTCGTTCCTTGCTCTCACATACAATCTCCGCCATCAAAAGAAAATCCTACCAGATTTGGTAGTTTTTGTTTGTTCAAGTATTATATTATGAAAAGTAGTTTCATTTTATTTTATATTTTGGAAATCTTGTATAAGTTAATGTTCATTATTAAAAAATAAAATACCTTAAGTTTCCAACAAGTACAAAACAATAACGGTAAATATAGGATCTGGCACGAGTTGTCATATCATACCATATTTTAATAAACGAGTTCAGGAATTTTGTTAGTAAGCGAGCCTTTGGCGAGCTTATTAACGAATTTCCTGGACGAGTTTAATAAAATATGTTATGATATGACAACGAGTGTCAGATCTTTTATTTCAAATGTTTTTAAATGAGCAAATTAAATATATATTTACGCAAACATAATGATAAACCCCGAATATTGTTTACATATCATTTGACGTTGCAAGGTCATTTCAGCAAAATAACAAAATGCGATTGGTCAATAAACGAAAACTAAGCAATGAAAACGCTTAAAAAATGTGTATTACACATGTGTAATATAAAAAAATATGTAATGGTTGTATTACATGGGAAACAGGTTGTAGCATGTGATAAAATTATTGTACCACGTGGCTAAGCTATTATCCCGTGGTTAGTAATGAAGGCATGGATCTATGCTGGTTCCAGTCAAATCTCTGCGCGGAGGCTGCTGGACTTGGTGTTCGACACCGGGCATTTTAAGACTCCGCTGGGACAATGATACTTACACTTCATGGTCATAGCGATTGGCAACTATCATGGTGGTAAATGTATTTGGTATTCATATTTTTTATATACACTGGCCAGTCTTCGTATGAGAATATTTCTGGAACACAATGGGCTTAATGTATGTGTCGTCCCAAATAAGAAAGTTGTAGTTGAAGGCACTTGTTTAACATGAAAGGGCGCAAATGTTATTCGGATCATACATATATGTCAAATATAATAACCCAGTTAAGGAGGGAGGGAGCTTGTAAATTGATAAACATAGAATTATACAATGATCCGACGACATCAATAACATCATGCATAATGTGGTCGGTACCTATCGTTTAAAATGGTTAAAACTCGTCTGCTTTTGATTCACGATATAGATCCTGAATAATAATACATGGGCCGTGCTCTGTGTAAAAGGGGTTTAATGCATGTGCAGTCCGCAAAGGCTAATCAGGGACGACACTTTCCGCTTTTATGATATTTTTCGTTTCATGAAAGTCTCTTCTAAGCAAAAATCAAGTATAGGCGGAAAGTGTAGACTCTGATTAGGCTGTGCGTACTGCACAGGCTAATCTATTACTATGCATTACGTGCACGCATTAAACCCCTTGTTCATAGAGCACGGCTCAAATAAATCAAGTTGGCTTCTGTTCTTTCAGTTGACATTCACAGATAAGATAATCCATCTGTGCACTCCTAGAATGTCCATTCATAATTATACAATTGTGTCTTGTTCTGTGAAAACTGGGCAAAATGCATGTGCGTAAAGTGTCGTCCCTGATGAGCCTGTGCAGTCCGCACAGGCTAATCAGGGACGACACTTTCCCCTTTAATGGTATTTACCGAAAATAAAGTTTAAGCGGCAAGTGTCGTCCCTGATTAGCTTGTGCGGACTGCACAGGCTAATCTGGGACGACACTTTACGCACATACACTATGCCCAGTTTTCTCAGAACAAGACGCAATTCATGCTTACAACATTTTGCGTTACATAACAATAAAACGCGGAACACATTCTTTCATTAGATGTTAACATACAAATAACTGCTGCAAAAAAGTTTGAATTTACATGTTCATACCTGTGTTCCTATTCAAACTTAATGATTACGATTTGTGTTGGAGCAATTATCGCTATTTTTTTTATGACCGACGAATTCTACTTTGCATGTTTATTTAGGGTAAAAAGAAAATCGTTGTTGTGCATTTCTACTTCTTTTTTACATGTGATAATTGTCTAAAGATATTCAAATTTTGTGTCAATTTGTTTCCGTTTTTTATACAAGTATATTTAATTGATAATATTAAATAATGATACCAATATGACAATTAAAGCAAATATGAAACGTAGCATTAAATAAGTTTATGTTTGTACTTAAATATATTGTTTCAAATTAAATGTCAATTTAACATGATTAGAACAAAACGTTAATAAAACAATGTAATTGTACATTAAGTTACAATATTATACACAAAATAAGAATTGATTAAAATAGTAGACTTAACAGATATCGAACTACCCTTAGGAAATAAAACATCTGAGTAAACAAGATGAAAGTACATTTGAATATGTCTAGTGTAAACGTTAAGCGTATTCATTAAATAACATGTTATGGTATCCTTGCAACAGAAAAACGCGCTTGCATTTGATTGTTATGTTATGACCATAGTAGATTTATTTTCGAAATGGCTGTAAGACATGTATGATCCTTTCTTTAAACACATGTATTTATTAAGTGAAGTAAACGTATCTATTAATTAGTCGTACGCTGTGGTCTATGTATAATATGGTAGTTGAGCAATATATCAAGGTAGTTGGAAAATATTAATTGGCTTTGAGGCGGAAATGGGGAATGACGATTTCGATAGAGTAACGTTAAACATCGACGGGTCATACTTATATAGCAATGTTTTACATACAAGATCTAGAATTGACCATTCCTCGCTGGAAATAAATTTTAATGATATACGATATCAGATGCGTGAAAACTTCAATGGGATAGTTGTATACATCAAAATAATGAACATGTTGAAGTACGCCATTGAAATACAAAACTGTATATTCATTTACATATTTGAAATATGAAGCAGTGTTTACAATCACGATACACGGACGAAATGTAACATAGTATGAGGTGCCTCTAATGAATGCAATCCTTTATACAAATGCAGTAGTTTTTTCTTATTTAACCCTTTCCCCAATTAAAAGGTAAGTCAAAATGTTTTTGCAACCAGCTTAAAACCAGAATAGCATGTGAGTAACTGCGAATGTTGGAACACACCAGCTTGCCTTGAGACTAAATTAACAATGTCAGACAATTTAAGGCTTCCCATTTCACAATAAAGTACTCTTTACAGACGAAGGTTTGCTTTGTGTACCCGTTGTTCAAAAGTTTATTGCAAACGTTTTGGTTATAATTCGAGAAAAAAGTCAAATATGGCAATTATTTAAGTAATTAATATAATATTGGGGCCCGTCATATCAAACATCGTACGACATTCTCACCTTACGATGCAATTTTTGAAGCGCCATGTATACTTTACCGTCAAATATATAAGTACTTTTGTTGAACATTTCAATTCATTTCCAAATAAGTTGTCAAATATCTAATATATTAGAAACATACAGATGAAAATCACTTTTATTTTAAAATTACAAAATCAATCGTAAGTTAACATTATCGTACGATCTTTGATAAGACGGACCATTGACTTGTCTTGTGTGTGTATATATATATATATAATACAATATATTATTGTATATATATTATTGGCTAAATCAATATATATTTAAAATCCCAGACACGTGTTTTTACTTTTATTATCATTATATATATATATATATATATATATATATATATATATATATATATATATATATATATATATATATATATATATATATATATATATATACGTTAAGCACAATGACATTTTTTTCTAATAACATTCTCTTTGTTTCTGTCCAAACATGTGTCTTCAAAGTGCCCATTTATGTAACGCATTTTGTTAATCCACCGCTATGTGTAGTATAATTCAACAGGATGCAGCTTGATCTCAAGTGCAACTCGTTCGAATCCTTTCTATATAAAACACCCATTCTTTAAGTCAGTGTCAATTGTTTGCAATGAAACACAACACCAATCTGTGTACACCAGATACATTTAATACATTAAACCGATTTTATTCAACCCGACTCGCGTGACCGTCAAACAGAAAAACGTGGTGGCTTGTGAGTCAGAACGGGCAGACAAAACAAAAACGTAAACGTGCCCGTTGTTTTGATGGCAGTATGTGAGACTGTACGATGATATATTTTATTACAACTACTGGACAACAATTCTGTAGATTGTTTCCGATGCCTAAACTTCCGACTAAATTGCACAGGCTAACCAGGACGGCTATTTCCGCCTGTTCAGAAAAGGCGTCCTTAAAACTAAAATTTCATAACAGCGGAAAGTGTTCTCTCTGATAAGCATATGCGGTCAGCAAAGATTAATCTTTGACGACACTTTACGCGCATGCACTATGCCATGTTTTCTTACAGTACGGCTTATTTAAAAAGGACAGGGTTTTCATTCACTGGGTTACAGTTTCTATTAAACTTCTAGCCCGACTTTTTTGCAATAGACCATTAGAAAATGTAAATTGTCCGTGAAACTCAAGGCAGAGCAACTAAATACGGTACCAGAGTCTTCTCTGGAACGTGGCATACTGTGTTTCTTGTTCTTTTCCCAAGATTATAAATCAACTATTAGTTATTTGAAAGACAGTAAACATATTTTGTCTTATAATCAAAATGAGGTTTATATTTAACTGTTATATATCTGCGGCGTTATTTACCATTATTTTAATTAAAGAGGTCTCAAATTCTGTATAAAAATGCGAACATTCATGGTTTAATAACACAGTAAAAAAATACAAACCCTGCTGCAAATCAATCTATTTCTTTTAAAAATAAAGTTGGTTGTTCAGGCGTCGTACATTTTAGAATATTTTGTTACTACAATTCCTAATAGCATATGACTTGTTGTAAAATTGCGCGTACCAATTAGTTAGTTTATTTTTGTTTGATAAAGAATGCAATAACTTTTAAGTTATAATTAAAACTGGATATGTCATGAAGTATGTGGAATACAGTAAGTGGTTAAAAATTGACGGATTGCTTTAGGGTGAGTTTTATTACATGTTAATTTCGAATTGAATCTCCATTAACACTGAAATAATAATGTGCATTATAGTGATATAATCTGACCACTCATTATAAACCGTATAAAAGGTAAATGAACTCATAAGTTTCATTTAATATAAGATAAAATCCTAAGCTTTGCCAATTACCTTATTTAAACATATTTACGGATTGGCAAGTACACACATTACAAAAAATATTTCTCGTCTAAAACGTTTATTAATAAAATTGTTTTCGTAAAATCTCTATATCACACCATGCTTTATGTACCTCGACAATCCATGAATGTAGCCATTCAGTTCAGCATGTGTCATAATTGTTAAAACGTGTAAATGTATAGTGCAGCACGTGTCATTTTTAATGCAAAACAAACGGTGATAAAGTACGTTTCTATGACTTGTAGTGATGCAAAACACTGATTTCTGGTAATATATACCTTGGTTAAATTGAACTAGAATTTATCCAAGCCGACTTTAGTGATATCAAAACAGAGGCATGTTGTGGCTATGGAGTCCACGTTATGAGTAACACCAATTCTTACACTAAAAGGGTCGCGTAAATGACCTGTTTGTGGGGATTGTACTAGAAATGCGATACTGCGAGGTGCAAGACTGTTCCGACACAACTGGGTAACAATTAAATAGACTGTGTTCAAATAAGTGACTCGTTTACAACGGTATTATAGGAAGACGAAGCATATTTATCATTTTGTAGATTGTAAACAAGTGGATCAGTGTTCTATTTGTAAGGCACTGTCTTTAAATTTGATGGTGTGCAGGTTTTATACCCCACTACACCAAAGGTACTTATGGACCTTTTGATTAGAACTCGATGAAGTTTACTAAGTGCTTAAAATTGGACATAACACAATGGGAATTTGGCATCATCATCATCATCATCATCATCATCATCATCATCATCATCATCATCATCATCATCATCATCATCATCATCATAATCATCATTATCATTATCATCATCATCATCATCATCATCATCATCATCATCATCATCATCATCATCATCATCATCATCATCATCATCATCATCACCATCATCATCATCATCATCATCATCATCATCATCATCATCATCATCATCATCATCATCATCATCATCATCATCATCATCATCGTCATCATCATCATCATCTTCTTCTTCATCATCATCATAATCATCATTATCATCATAATCATCATCATCATCATCATCATCATCATCATCATCATCGTCATCATCATCATCATCATCATCATCGTCATCATCGTCATCATCGTCATTTTCATCATCATCATCATCGTCATGATCATCATCATCTTCTTCATCACCATCATCATCATCACCATCATCATTATCATCATCATCATCTTCATCACCATCACCACCATTATCATCATCATCATCATCATTATTATCATCATCATCATCAATATCTTATTTCTATTGACCGGTCTGGCCATTGGGGGAGGGGTTTAGTGACAGACGACAACACGACATCAAACATTAAGGTATTTATTGTGGGCTGCTAATCCGTGGGAAGAGACGTCCACTCTTTCACATATTTTTCATCAAGTTTTTTTCATAAAGGCCTCGACGGCGACCTCCACCTAGGTTTCGCTGGGACACAGACTTGCACAGTGAGTCTTTCCTGGTAACTTGTCCAAACCAAGCCAGCTTTTGTCGTCTGACGGTCCCTAGGAGGGGTTCTTGTGGGCCAAGAAGTACTGTTGTCATGTTCCGGACACACTCGATGGTCTTGTACTCCAGGAAAGAGATGTGAGTAACTGTATCAGTATCAGGAGACGCTTGTGTTCAAAAGCCTGTATCCTGCGTTCTGTGTAAAGCGTCCAGGTCTCGAAGCCGTACAGCAGGATTGAGACTACGAGGGACTTGTAGAGCCTGCATTTGGTGGGGAAGCTGATGAAGTTGATGGTTTTTAACCTTGTTAGTTTAGCCATCGCTGCACTTGTCATGGCGATTCTTATTTGCACTTCAGCGTGCTTATACGATCTTAGGAAAGGGTTGCTCAAAGTACTCGAAGGTGGTCACTTATTTCGATTTCTAGCCGTTCAGGGTGATGTGGACGCTGGTGTTGATCGCGCTATTCACCATAATCTTCGACTTTTCCGTGATTTCCCGTATACTCCTACTCTTTCGGAGAGCTTGTTGTGAGTTTTTGGACTTCACTGCTGGTACCACCCATGAGGTCAATGTCATCAACAAAACTCACATTGAAGATGAGTATGCCTCCGCTCGAGATGGAGGTGTTACGGTCTCCTGCATTATTTTTACAAGCAAACGGTTAACAGTGACGGGGGAGGGTAGACAACCCTGACACTGATGTCCTGAAACAGTAACCCATCTGCCAATTTAAAAAGTACTGCGCTGATGGCGTTTCTGTAGATTTCTTGGGGACTAGCGTAAATGTTCAATCCTTTCAGAACCCTACATAGGCCATCAGGCCACAATGGTCGAATGCTTTAGTCGTCGATGTTTTGGAAGATTCATGTTGGTGTTACAGGTGTTTCTCAATGATGACCCTGCATTGTAAGATATGTTCTACTATGCTCCGCCCAATTCGCATGCTCTTCTGACAGCAGTTCATCAGCCTTATTTTTTTCAATTGGTTGATGATGATGCGGAGCATTACTTTGCTGGGATGGCTGATGAGGTTCATGGTGTGGTATTTATCGAACAGCTTGAGGTTACACTTTTTGGATAAGGGGATGGCCAGAGACCTGGTTCACTTCTTGGGCCACTCCTTCTCCTCCAAGATCTTCTGGCATAGAGCCTTCAGTGTTGCAGTCGTTGCCTCTCCTCCATGTTTATTCAGTTCAGAAAGGACGTTGTCCACGACCGGAGATTTTCCTGCCTTGAGACTGTACACTGAATCCTCCAACTCAGCCTTTAGTATGGACGGACTTTCGTCGTCCGCTTCTGATCTGGGATCATATTGAAGGCGAATGTGTTCATGTTGATAGGGGTAGTTGTTAAGGTCGCGCTGCAGTATTCACTCCACCTGTTCAGGACTGCGGCACTCGCGTTGAGGAGGTTCCTGTCAGCGTCTGCTATAGCACTGGTCTTTGTGAGGGTATTGAGGGTGATGCATGCATTATACTGCTGCCTGAGGTCATCTCTTTGTCAATTTTGATTCATAGCTCCATCCCTCCGCCCTTAGCCTCTTTCATCTTTTTCCTCACCTCCCTCTTTGATTTCTGGTATTCTGTCATAGACTCATGGCTGGTATACCTCTCATGCCTCAGCTCCCTTCTCTTGTCGCAGAGGTCCATTATATCGCCGTTAACCGATTCGATTTCTTGTTCTTCCTTCTCTAATTCCAAAGAATGTCTTCCACCGATGACAAAAGGTTGATGTTGTTGGTTATTGTGCTGATGTCATTTTCTACGATGTTCATGGCTAAAAACTGTCCGCCTATCTTTGTTTGAATGAGGTATTCAAACAGAGGTTGCTATTGGTAACTCTGGATTTTCGACTTTCTCCAAGTCGAATGTATTGCGCGGATTCTTTGTGATGCATTTGTTCTTAAGCGTGTTCATAATGAAAACCATTTAGCAATTCAAACAGTTTTTGACTGACACGATTTTGCATTGCTTTGTACGCAGAGTTATGTACACCGTAAGAAGTTTTTCCGATGCAGACCTCCAATGTGTATTCAACGCATTCTGTAAATGGTCTGTGCTCTGTGAAAAGGGGGTTTACTGCATGTGCATAAAGAGCCGTCCTAGATAAGCCTGTGCAGTCCGACCAGGCTAATCAGGGTTTACACTTTCCGCCTAAACTGAAAATTTGTAAAGACAATACCATAGAAGCGGAAAGAGAAGTTCCTGATAAGCCTGTGCGGACTGCACAGGCTTATCTAGGACGGCTCTTTATGCACATGAATTATACATTCTTTTTACAGAGCACGGCCCAAATGTAATCACTGCAGTATTACTATGCATGTGTCAAAATATAGTGTTTCAAATCAACAAACATTGTACAAAATTAAAATACAAACGGCATGCACTATTACGCATTTAAAGATCTACAACGGTAAATCACTATACAAATTAAAAGTTTTCCGTCCATAGTTCGTGGTCATACAGCTTACAAACCGCGTTCGTGATTAAAATAGAATACATTCTCGTGGGGGCATTTAGATCGATCACTAGTCGGTATAATGACTTATGCGATTCATGGTTTTGAATTCAGAGAAATAATGGAACGAATACCCGGTTGTTTATTTCTGTGTTAACATTATATAAGCAACATTTCACGGCAAATAATAACAATCAACTATCCAATATGAAGGCCCCGGTTTCGGTCTCGCTAATTTAACTTTAATGGTTTCCCACTTTTCACCGGTATTCTCTTGCGACGTTATCAGCATCGAACCGAACGTCATTTGCGAAATTCAGTACGGGCCTATGTTGAAGACCTTGCACGAGAGCGTCAGTGCTGGTAGACAAAAAGAGAGGCTCGACAACAAAAGACATGGCTGATAGGCTTAAGTTTCTAATGAAGAATGTTGTGTTCCTTGCGTCTCTCATAGCAAGAAGGACATATCAGCATGAAGTGTAAGTTTAAGTTTATATAACTCATGTGATTTTTCTTTTGTCTTTTTAATACATCATGTTATTTTATCCTGTCATTTGTCATATTTACTGTGAGGGGTATGGGATAAACTAAGTGATATACTGTTAGTTGACACGTGACTTGTTTATTGCTTATATCACATTTTGGAACTTACTAATGCCGGTTTCTATCGTAAATCGACGTAGTAATTTGTATCCATGACAAGAAAACTTAAAACAAGCAAGAACATCACAAAATTGACGCTTCACGATAAACAGAAAAACGGCTAGTGTCTTGGATAGGGAAAGTTGATCTGACACTGTTCACCGGATACATTCCTACGCCTTGCACGACCAACTTTCCTCTTTGCACACTATCTACTATTATTTTTACGATTAATAGCATATAATTACATCAAGGACACAAACGGACAACCAAGCTTGTCCCTGGGCCTTATAATATATCATCACGGATGCTGCCATCGCCCCGGATCGTCACGGATAAACACGGCAGTTTTAAGTTTCCAAAACTGCCATGTTGGCATTCCCGGTCGTTCCAGAATCACACGGATCGCGACGGAGCTACACGGTTCACATGCCTTACTGTGCCATATTTACTAGTAATCCGTGTTTATGCGGCATCAATATGGGACTGGAGCTTTATATATGCATGGATGCAAATTAGCAGGGGTCTAATAGCCCGAGATAGCTTTATAATGCCCTAGCCAATGTTGGCCTTCAAATGCATTACGACGTCCTCTTTGAAAGAAGCATAGAATGAACAAGGGTGTTCAACCCGTTAGTAGATATGTAATAAATAAATGAAAGAATGGTCAATTCGTTGGAAGATATGTAATCAATAAATGAAGCAATGGTCAAGTCGTAAGTATATATGCAATCAATAAATGCAATAATGGTCAAGTCGTTAGCAGATATATAATTAAATAAAGACACAGATGTCAAGTCGTTGGTAGACATGCAATCAATAAATAAAACAATGGTCAAGTCGTTAGCAGGTACGTAATCAATAAATGAAACAATGGTCAAGTCGTTAAAAGATATTAAATCAAAACAAAAAACAAATGTCAAGTCCTTGGTAGATATACAATCACTAAATGAAACAATGCTTAAGTCGTGAGTAGATATGTAATCAATAAATGAAAAAATGGTCAAGTCGTACGTAGATACGTAATAAATAAATGAAAACAATGGTCAAGCCGTACGTAGATATGAAATAAATAAATTAAACAATGGTCAAAATACGTAGATATGTTATCAATAAATGAAATAACCGGTAAAGCTTAATTTGTATTGTTGAAACACAAATAAATAGATATAATAAAGCAAAATATCCATCTTTTAGATAACAACTATGTCTTATATCATATTTACTCGATAACTCTAATCACTTACATCTCGTCATGTATCCTCTACCTATATTAGCAAAACACTTTTAAAAGCAATACTCGTAAACTGTATACATTCTTATTAATGCAATGTCGCCTGTATTACATGCATTACATTACACACGAAATAAATTGTCCAAAAGGCGCTCCTTTTGTCTGGCAAATTCGTCAACGACCTCTTCCAGATCGATCTCTCGCTCTCGGTGTATATTCAACAGGGCAAGACCGGACATGTGCTCCGTTACCCATTGTGATACGGAGGTATGTCTTCACCCGTCTCATTGTAGAAAAAGACCTTTCCGCTGTTGCTGTCGATACTGTTATGCAAAGCAGAACGAGAAGACATCTTCGAACATTGGGGTAGAAGTTTTCCGTTGCGGGGGTAAGCGCCGACTCGATGGTTTTGAATGGCTCAGGAGATGAAATCTGCCACTTCGCCTTCCACCTTCTACACCCCTGACAAATGTAACAACGTCAACCCCAGGGTCCGGCTGGAACTCGGTGAAAATCTCTTGAACAAGATCGTCTGTTAATTCGCTCACTTTCAATATAAAAAACGTGTCGCGTCATTGAATCGGGATATACATACGGCATTTTGCATTAAACTATAACGAAAGCGCTTGAATAATCTGTGCCTCCTGATTGGGAAGAACCCTTAATGTTCGAATTTATATTTTGACTAATGGCATCGGAGTATTTTTCAAATTTATCCCACGGTTTAGTTAACTAAACCATAGCAGTGTATCGTCAAAACATAAACCCGAACGTTAAATAGATTAATGCTTGTTTATCGCTGATTTACATATACTTCATTTGTATATAATCAAGTGTATTATTATTATTATTATTATTATTATTGACATTTATGAATAATTTATTTGACAAAAGTAGATCTATCTCTGAGTGTCCGTAATTTTCTGATTATACAAGTTACAATATTTATGCAATTCAATGTCATGTTATTTTCAGCAGTCAATAGCTACAGACAAGGGACTACGTGAATAAATGTCTTTTCAGACGAAATATCTTAGACATGTACACACCTTGGTTGGTATGAGATATTGAACATTTAATCGTGCGTGCCCTTGCAGTAGCCGCGTGTCTAATTCTTGTAGCAGATGGTCCATAAAGGGAAGGTTCATGTTCGTCTTCCAGTATTGGGATGGGGTAGCTGCTGGGGCATTGGGCATCTTACAATGGCGACCGGCGTGTCTAGGCATAGATGGGTCGATACAAAACTCCTCGGCAAGCGCTACATATTTTTCAAACAGAGCATACATATTCAAAAGATACACATTCTCGCCACCAACAAGATATGTAAAAAAGCTATGTATGTATATATGTTTCAGTGACAATTCAACGCAGTTTTTGAGGATAAAGCTCTGAATTTGATTCTGTATACATAACTGCCCAGTCTGTAAATAAACATTCAGATATATAATCATGCATTAAATGAATAGGCGGATTCGGGCGGGTAGCCCACCTGGTCTAGCACAGCGTTGCAAGTTTTGTTCTCCTACCAATCTCTTCTGTGCCAACGGGGTCAGTCTCCAAGTTCTCCTGGAACCGCAAATTTTAAAGCCGTTTTGAAAAGTAGGCAAAGGCAAACGCTATTGTTATGACAGTTGCAATCATGTTCTTAGCGTGCATCGAGTCGGAGGCGTGTATAATGGCGAGATTCAAACAGTGCGCCTTGCAGTGAGTGTATACAGCTCTCGCGACGATGGCTTGGATGCGAGCCTGGACCCCCTTCTGCTTTTCGGACATGTTCTACGCACCATCATACCCTTGGCCGCGCATTTTCTGAATATTTACTCCAAGGGCTTGAAGGTATTCGAGGAAGGCATTGGCCAGAGCTTCGCCGGTGGTAGACTTGCACTCGGCAAATCCAACGAACTTCTCCCGGAGACATGCTTTCTCTGCATCGTTAAATCGAAAGCAGAGAGCCATTTGCTTCATAGTGGCTGCATCATTGGCTTCGTACGCCATGAATCCAAAGCAGAACGACTGTACTAGATGTTGGCTGGTTTGATTTTCCGTCGAAAATATCTCTGTACGGGGGCGACATCAAATTAGCAGCCATTCTTAAAATCGCCCGATTTGTTAACAATTCATTCGGATACATAGAAGAAAACAACGATAAAGCGCAGTCGATAATAATGTTATGTATAGTCACCACCAGAAGAAAAGTGAACTCACAAATGGTAGCTAAATCATGCGTTTTCTATGAAGTAAAAAAAAACTTTAAGACAGTTTAAGTGTTTTCGATATGAAAACACATCTCTCACAAAGAAAATATGCCTAACCCGGGTTAGGCATAACATTTTATTGCATTTGCTCGATCACTTTAATTTTGTATTTTTTCCAAAAAGCGTACGCATGTGCGTATTTGCGTATGCCCAACTACGTCCTGAAAATTAAAATTTTAATAAAATTCATACGCATGTACTTTAAATGATGATTCATTACTATCTCGCATGCCAAACACCATGAGCATCATTTAAACAAATTATGCCAGAGAAGTTCTCATGCAGCAAGAAGTTATATAACGTGTAGGCCTCTTCCGAGCCGCCCAATCCTAGCCATTGATGTTTGATCCCTTGTTTGGTTAGGTTGTGATGTTTTTTGTTGAAAACCTGTAATGATAATGAAACAACAAACAGCATTCTTAAAAAATAACGCTAATTTTAATTATATATAATTATTACAATGGCGGATTGCTGTATTATTCTACATGTATATTAATAAAATCATTATAGAACATTGGTTCAAACAAAATGTGTTTGGGCCGTGCTTGGAGAGCAAGAGGTTAAATGCATATGCGTTAAGTGTCGTCCCAGATTAGCCTGTGCAGTTCGCACAGGATAATCGGGAACAACACTTTCCGCTTTTATGGTATTTTTCGTTTAAAGAAATTCTCTTCTTAGCAAAAATCCACTTAAGGCGGATTCTGTCGTCCCAGACTGCACAGGCTAATCTGGGACGACACTTAACGCACATGCATTTAACTCCCTTTTCACAGAGCGCCACGCATATATTAAGATAAACCAACAAACCAAGAGATCTAGGTGATATATTTTAGTATAGGGGCAAACTTAATTATACCTCAGCCTATGGGAGAGTTACGATATACAACGGCCACAGATACAACTGTGACTGTCGCAGTGACATAGTGAGCAGCTTGTGTACGTGTATTAATTACCACTGAACTTGCGGGCAGCGGGGAAACTAATGAGTGTGCTATTGGACGTTGATAAACGTCTTCAATGTTTATTAGTTTATTATAGTCTCATCGAATATTTACAACTTTCACAATGCATATATAAAACATAAAGCTATAGATACAACATTGGCCATTCATAAAATGAATTAAAAGATACGTTTTATAACGCTTATCAAAGTACTTTACATGACTATCATGATTATACATGGTAAAAAATATAAATCTCCAATGTAAACTGAAATTAAAATCATTTCTCATAATGTATACAATAAAATTGCTAGCCGTAAATAGGATTAAAGGGAAGCAACTCAAGCTATATTGCCAACCATTTTTAAACCATAGAGAGTTACCTCTCTTCAATTTCATTCAAATGTTCTAGCAAGCAGGTTTACTGTATTGTTATAGACCCAGTATAAACATGTATACAATGTATTTAAGAATGTATTTTAAGATTTAAAACACTATTTTACATTGATAAAACATCAGTAAATTAATGCAGTCTCACCTATATACTTTTAAAATGTATTAAAACTAATACATGAATTCAATGCTGCTTAAAGTAGGCAATTAAGACAGTCACGGGTATTTTATTATGGGATATAATATTGATTGTGGGTGTAATAATTGGTGAAGAAACTGCAATTCGAGTCTTCGCAAATTAACTTACAGAAAGGCTTACTTGGTTTTGCTCTATAAAAAGACCTCTATAGCATTTCCCAATTGCAGCCAGTGTTTCATCTAATACAATCTTTAACATCACACAGATATTCTGATCGAGATTAAGTTAGTTAAGTTATAAATTGTATTTAATGAATTTATCAAACACTCTTATAACGCCGTATAATTGTACTCGGTGTAAAGTATACACTAAACAATATGTGTAAAAAACATGGCTCTGCACGTGTCGAAAGGGGTGTGATTGTCAAAGAGGGGGGTATAATTATGAACTTTCAAACGAATAAATTACCTCCTGATTTATCTACGCATGATGTTTTAAGTAATACTTGAAATTAGGTACAGGTATTTAGACCATATATGTGTCGGCAGAGTCCATACATATTCATCTTTAAAATATGTTATTTTTAAACCAATTGTCTATTTGTAAATTGTGTTTACTGTTTTCAACAACGATTGCTTAAAAAGTTGGACAAATGACCTCCGAGACATACTACAACTCGTACGAATGCCACATCTATCACACAATGGACAACGACCCTACCGCAATTTGTTTAGATGAATCGAAAACATGTTCCAGCTAATTCAAAATTAAATGTTGCGCACTTAAATAAATACACTTGATTATTATATTTCTACTGTTCTAACATAATCCTTACCTTATTCATATTGTTGATGAAATATTCCCTGAATGCACAATAATCAATGTTGCATATGTCCAGGGTGGGGTGATCACGCCCACAATGATATACATCCACCTGAGTATAATTTGACGGTATTCGAATATATTTATCATGGTTAATAAAAGCTTAGGAGACGCGCTCAGCGAAAAGCAGGTTTAATGAATTAGCGTAAAATGTCGTCCCAGATTAACCTGTGAAGCCCGCACAGGCTAATAAGGGATGACACTTTCAGCTTGTATGATATTTTCTGTTTAAAGAAAGTCTCTGCATAGAAAAAATCCTGTTTCGTCGGAAAGTGTCACCCATGTGTATCCTGTGCGGACTGCACAGGCTAATCTGGGACGACACTTTACGCACATGCATTAAATCCCCCTTTTCACAGAACACAGCTCTTTTAAATTAAGTACTGTAACACTTCGAATCATTCTCATTTTAAATTTCACTAAGATACATCGCCAAAAATTTAATTATTTTAAGCGCTTATTTTGCGGAATCACACTCATAAATAGCCTCGCGATTGAGGTTCGATCTCTCTTAGCTCAGTGAGTATCTGAGCGCTGGATTACAAATAAAATATCACATGATTCGATCCCCAACAAGGTAACACACCTTATTTTTGGATAAGTCCGTTCAACGATCATATTTACCAACATTTAAGTCAAACATGGCGAGTGTCAGTTTAAATACTTGCGTAAGTATATGCTTCTAGTACTTATAAACCAGCGAACTCATCAAAAACGAGTTAAATGATACATGTTGTCGATTTAAAAAAGAGAATGCTTAAATTGATTACAATAGGGTTGAACAGTTGTCCCAACATATGTGGACAAATAGCAACCACAATAATTGACAGCTTTAGACGCGTCTGTACTTTCACATAACATTAGATACGAGCTCTGCTCGGAACCAGTCAAAAAATCTCTGCGCGAATGATTAGCCTTTCATTTAGTTTAGTATCTTACTTGTAATATGTTTTCTTGTCGGTCAATGTGACAACAACAGTCGGACGCACTCGGATTTGTAGGTTACATATATCTGACAATAACAACAAACAACACGAAATTGATTATTAATCAAAAGGTAAATAAACACGAATTATAAACTCTCATTTGCTTTATATATTTGTCATTACTCTGTTATATACATCAGGTAGAAAACGATAATTAAGCAAAATAAATATGTAATTATGTAGTCAACTTGTACAAAATATTCTCTTATATATTTTCCATACAATATCACTTTAACAAAACTATCTGTTTTATATTATCAAAAATAAAATGATAATGGCATTATGCGATATTACACAGATATAAGCACATTTCCGTGTCATTTCATGTGTTCCGACGATACATTTAGCAAAACATTGCTTATATATGATGATGACAACTTCAAATTTGACAATTTCAATCATTTGTATAAGCATTTTTTTCATGTGTAGTTTTTTGTTACAACCTTTGTAATTGGATAGATGGTTATATGTCGGGACAATGAAATTGACGTTTTAGAAAAACAACAACAAAGGGAGAGTACTTTTAAGAACTAGAAACACGATAGTGTTCTTAATGACAAAAAGGCTCGAAATTCACGAAAAGAGTGATTCCAATTGGGTGTAATAGTTCTTTTGGCAAGTATTAGACTTTTCGGTATTTAGTCATATTTTGCTTGGCCTGTCACAAGGACCAGCGATATTAGAAACTTTGCTGGACTGTAAAGAATTTTGCTGGACAAGACCGGCGGTCCGGCCTTTTCAGGAAGCCTGCTTTAGCAGACAATCGCAAAAGTTGAAAAGAGGAGACATTTGTGATTTTTGTCTATGATAAAGTGATTTTTTTACCTGTGAGTCCTGCGTCCTTGACTCACAAAAACCTCCGAGGATGCAAAGTTTCAAATTATGTGAGTCCCAAAAATGCATTGAAATTTCTCAAAAAATAATATGGTCTAATATTTGGACACATTCTTTCATTTCGGGGACTCATACAGTCGATTGGTGTATAACGGATAGCTACATGTAAGGACTTCGAGTCTCATTTCAACTTAAACACCATGCATTCAGTAATTAAACCATTGAACATAGATAGACACATGTCTTTCCTATTGAAACATGCCAGCGGTTTTAAATTTCCGAAAAAATATTATTTGTTTACAGCGCGAATTTCATGGAACACTGATTCAGCTTTTATACCGGATTGCTTAGGTCTTTATCAGATTACATGTGTATCGTGTTATTTCTTGAAATTTGACACAGCATTTGTAAAAAATAATTGCAATATATGTACATTTCCAGAAAGGAAATTCATTTCTGCGTTTAAAAAGACCATGTTCATGGAAATCACTGCACAGTTGATGAAGTAATGGCTGTTCAAAGCGATGCACCCTATATTCGGGTCATTTTGAGTTGAATACCTTGTTATATATTTAGATTTGATAGTGAAAAATATGTTTTCATAGAAATCGATTTTTCGTTATAATTTGATTATTTTTCATTTAAAATGATGTTTTCACTAATATATTATATCATAGCCACATGTTAACCACATGTGTAATAGGCAACTTCAATTGAGTTTATATTTATTTTGAGACAATCCCCACATTCCTGAATATGGGTCACCACATGTCCGTTATTCACTTACTCCCGAGTTGCAGCTTTCATGCTTATTTTATATGGTACGCATCAATTTGGTTTCTGAGCATTCTTCCTTTTGTAAAGGACACATAATGCTAAAATATTACATCAATGAACATTATGTTGACCAAACAAAATCTGCAAAATTCAAGAAACCATTTGTCTGCACTTTTCCTGTCGTCACAAAAACGGCGCGTACATAACTTGACCTTGTTTTGCTTTCGAAGAAAGAAACAGTTCTAACTGTAAACATTGACACACGTCAACAAAAACATGAATCGACTTAAGGTAGGGCACCTCTAATGATTTCCCGCGATTTATTTTACGATCAACGCCGATCTTCAATAATCGGTTATTTCCGAGAGATGCATTTTTTTTTTCAAACTTCGAATTTTGATATGTGTTTACCTAATTCATTTAGAATACATTATTTTCACTATAAATATTGACTTTGATCCAATTATCATCTGAAAAATACGATTTCGCGATTTCTTCAAAGATCGACTAGCCTTTTTACCTGTTTACTTATGGATATCTCATTTAAGGTTGCACTTATGTGAAGTTGTCATGGCCGAGTGGTTAAGGCGATGGGTTTAAAATCTTTTGGGATCTTCCAGCGCAGGTTCGAATCCTGCCGACATCGCATTCTTTTTGCGACGCGTTTTATTTCTTTTCTTACGTAATTTGATTTAATATAGCATAAAAGCTATGTTTATTGTTAAATATGCTGAAAATTGTATACACATCCTTCAATTTTTAAAATTAAAACAATGTTATGGCTAAATTGGGTTATTTACTGCTGAAAATAAGAATGATGCATGTTGCATTTTTATTTTTATTTCAAAAAGTAAACGGTAAATCTGTCTATTTCTTGGTATTTTTGCTGTATATAGTGTTTCTATAAAAATTAAGTTTAAACTATAACTTAAATGATTCTTTTTTAAATTTTATGACACTTTGTTTTTAACCGACCCAATTTTTACTTGGCTGAAATCACTTACATTTCATGGCGCTATTCCATAGATAAAAATTTGTAAAAAATAAATGTCTGTAAATTAAAGAATACTTATTTCATCTTGTTTAAACTTAAAACACCTTTACTGCATGTGTACACACCAACTGCATGCCCATATTTGGAATGAATTATTGAACTTTTATATACCCCAGGGGTGAATATAAAATGGACAAAAGCCGAGCGTGAGGGTGGTTTTGAAAAAATCGGTATATTTTTTTAAAAAAGTATGGAAAGCCTACCTACAAATTTGCATGTAGTTCAGTAAAATGATGCTGATTAGGAAAATAATTTATTAAATTATATTTGGATATGTGCCCATTAGACGTGCGCTACCTTAATAATGATAGGCTTTTTGTATTCAATTCATAGAAAACTAAAATCTTAACATAAATAAAAGTATTTTGCAAAAAACGTTTAACCTATCTGTTACTCACTAAAATCTGCTATACACAAATCGACTGTAGATTTGCAAGTTATCGAGTCCCAGGACTCAGATGAGAAAATTTGTAAAAATATCACTGATGATTTGATACCAGTTAGGTAAGGCAGTTAGTTGCAATAATCAAACTCCCAGCTATTGACCCTCGGGGTTGCAACTGTCTACAGCATATTTCATGTAAAGTCTCCCACCCCAAATTCAGGCGGCACTTTAATCGCTCATACATGTACATGTATATCACTAATGCTCAAATAAAAACAACTGAAGTGATGTGGTGTGCTAGCATTATAATGATATTAATCTATAGCTTTAAAGTCGTCAACGGTTCATGAGAATGTGTAAGTTTTTGCAATGGAAAAAGCCGAGTATCCCGAATTAAACAAAATCACTATCGATTATCTCCGGAATCCCCCGCTAGATAGATCTCGTGTCTTATCAACCAATCGTAAAATACTAATACACTGTCTTTCTCTAAAACCTCCGTTAGATAAATGGAATTGTCAATTCAGAATTTGGCGTTCGGTTTGATAACGTTTTATTATCAATTTTTTGTTTTGATCATTTATACACAAACAACACGCACATTGATATTGATGATAACATGTATTGTAATAGTTACATTGTTTTAGGTTGATTGAATTTGATTTTATAGACAAACTTGAGACTTATTCTTTTAATATTTAATTTTGTTTAATCAGGAAGAACTCTGAGCCGTACGCATGTACCAATAAAAGCTCAGAGCTTTCAAGAAGAACTAAGGCAGTCTTCTCAGTCAGTGTTTTTTTCAACCAGTGGGCAGATATTTTTTGTTCAAATTGGGTCATGAACTGGAAATAAAACAGCACTTCTAATATGCATTTGTTTGTATGTAAAATTTACTTATGGTTTTTGAAGGCAAACACCATTGCCTACATTTTTCATATTAAACAGTTTTGATGTGAAAACTGACAGATAAGTTATTAATTGTAATATTATTTTAATTCATTTCTGTTCTTGAATATATTTGTGTTATTACATTTTTATAAAGAAATTATAATATGCATTTAGCTTTGTTGATAACTGGTTGGTTCACTGGTATAATATGTATGCACAAAAGTCAAAAATGCTTGTTGGATGTTTATAATAAGCACATTTACCTGACTGTTGCCACAGTTGTTTTCCAGGTTGCAAATGATAAGTAATAGAATCATATTCTATTCAGCCTTATCTATATGTACAGTTTTTGAAGCTGTTGCTTTTATAAAAATTTCCTCCTAAGGTATAGGCATCATGGTAATATTTGTTTTAATATATTTTAATTAGTCCAATTACATGTACAGTCAAGTAAACAGTGGTTATCATTATACACATTATTATATATTAATATATTTATCAATATATAGGATTGTTCTATTGGCCTTTTTGTGAGTATCGAGGCCATTGTGTATTGACATGAGAAAATATCATATGACGTTAGTTTATACACGGTATCTGAAGAATTTTGCGAGTCGTCAAAGTGAATAACACACTATGTCATCAATATATGAGTACACTCCGCAAAGGTTTTTCTATTTTTTTTATTAATTCGTAAGCAAGCAGGGCATGAACAAATGTTATGGTGACATTCCCGCGAACTGACAACATCAACCGGAGTTAAAATACAGTTACCTAACATTAATTTAATATACAAACATACAAAAAAGCATTAAATTAAATTATTAACTTGCTCTCAATGGAATAAATATTGTAAAGCTCTCAGAAGTACATCATTTGATTATTAGGAATTAAGTTTCATAATTTGTCAGTGACAATTGAAATTGTATGAATAATGATCAATCTATATTAAACAGTAAAATATAGTTTAAACATATCATTTTTGTCTTTAATAATCATTTTTATTTTTGGGAGGAGAATGATCAGTCTGGGCCGGGAAAGGCTTCATGTTTATAGGACCTACTGGTTGGCAATATATTATATTTTCAGGAGGACTGAATATTTATCATTTTAAAAATGATATTTACGAGGAACTTAAAATATCATTTCAACATATTAAGCATGAGACAATTCTATGTGGCTTGCACAATTGATATTGAAAATGATGTAATTTGAACGTGAATTCTATATAAATTTTTTGATTTGTTAACGAGGCACATTTATAGTCCCAAAAAGACATTAATACTTTTTCTAAATAAGATTATTATATGTGTAAATAAATGAAAATTTAATTTTATTTGTGCATATACATGTAATACTATGCTAAGGGCCTTTTTAAAATGTTCATGAGCAAAATCTTTTACACTTTCACAAAATGAAATAAAGCTATTTTTCCCAATTCTAAGAACTTCTAGGATTCTCCGATCCTAACAATAAAGCACAAAAAACACTTAGCTAAAAAGAAGTTATATTTAAAAACAAAACAAAAAATAATTATGTTAAACCCACACTATGAAAATAAATATCTTTTGAGATAAAAGTTTATACATGTATCATAGCACTATGATATTTATTTACTGGAATTCAAAAAAATACACACAATTTCAAATTTTAGCAAGGTTCTTTTTTCCTGGTTGATGGCTAGAAAAAGTCCTTTCTCAAGAAACATTGTTTACTCATTTTTGTTTAAAAAAATCAATGATTTTTATTTTAAGGCCCCTGGTAGGGTGGCATATAGCAGTTGAACTGTCCGTCAGTTCGTCAGTCTGTCCTTGCGTCCGTCCGAAAACTTTAACATTGACCATAACTTTTGCAATATTGAAGATAGCAACTTGATATTTGGCATGCATGTGTATCTCATGGAGTTGCACATTTTGAGTGGTGAAAGGTCAAAGTCAATGTCATCCTTCAAGGTCAGAGGTCAAATATATGGCTTAAAAAGCGGCGCAGTATGGGGCATTGTGTTTCTGACAAACACATCTCTTGTTGATCATACAATTAATTGACACTGATGGATTGGTCTATTGTAACTGTGTTTCCACATTTTAATTGGCTTTGTTGTTGTAATCAGGCGGAGACATTTGGTCAATTTATTTTGAACCTATTGATGTTTCTATTTTCAGGAACCTAGCTGCTACTACTATCTCAACCAGAATGGGAAATTCCGTTTCAAGGACTTTTAACATTGGATCAGAAGACAATATTGAGCTTTTTTCAGCCATAGAAAAGGGCAACCTTCATATTGTGCGTCAGATTGTTGGAAACAGCGACAGCACAGTTCTTTTCACTGCAAGGCACAAAGGAAAGTCTTTGCTGCATGTTGCTGTGTTACATGGTCAGTTGGCATGCGTGAAGTATCTTCTAGACCACGGAATTGATGCAAATAAGAAGGACGATTTCGGCGATCCAGCCTTGTTGGAGGTGGCTCATTGCAGCAGTCTTATTGACCAGAAAATTGTGGAATCCATCATTAAGCTGATGCTGGGCAAAAAGGCAGACATAAATGCTAGAAGTTCCATTGGACGCACTTGTTTGCTGAAATGCATTGTTGAGTACCGTCTAGCTTCTGCAGAAAAACTGCTTAACTTTGGAGCAAATCCGAACATTTGCGATATGGACGGTTTGTACCCGATTCATGTCTGCGCCACTTATAAACTGTTACCATTACTCAAAAAGCTTGTGGCACACAGAGCTAACATTGATGTGCAGGATATCAAGGGCAGAACGGCGCTGTATTTGTCTGTAAACGCAGGTCATCAAGAGATACCCACAGAACTAGTCAAATGGGGCTGTAATGTAAATTTGGGGTCAAGTTTTGGATACCCGCTATCGGCTGCCATCACGAAATGTCGGCCAGACATGGTTCAATTGTTACTGCAATATGGGGCGAATGTGCAAACCAAGCTGAACGAACAGAGACAAGTGTTCTTGAAGGGTTACGACTATCTCAATCTTGCGTTGATTGTTTTGCACATTCACTCAGCCATTGCTGATATGACCCACTACTCTGAGAAACCAAGGATTGACAACCTTCTTTCGTCTATCAAAATCCTGGATCTTATCATACAGGGTATGGGCAAACCTGTTGTGTTTCACAAAAATATTTTTTTTCCGCTCGAAAAAGCCAGATCTCACTAACGATATTTCCCTGAAGCTGATTTATCAAAAGCTTCATTCTGTCTATCAAAAACTAGTCTTTTATGAAATGACAAAGCCATGTGCCAGACGAGCGGTCTTGGAAGGAATGCCGCCTCTGAACGCGTCAATTGACAAAGGTTCCCTTCAGAATTTATGTAGGAACAAACTCAGACTGTATCTTATGAACAGCTTCACAAATGTTGTATTTGCTGTGAGTAAGTTGGACTGTCCAATGCCTTTGAAGGACATGCTACTTTTGAAGGATATATCATGGTGTTGACAAAGCATGTGCGCATATGGAAAACTAGGCTTAAATCATATGTGTAAAGCGTCGTCTTAGATTAGACCGGGTGGTCTGCACAGGATAATAGTAATCAGAGACAACACTTTCCCCTTTAATGGATTAAAAGAAAGTCCGTCTAAAAGAAATCCAGTCTAGGGGAAAGTGTCATCCCTGATTAGCTTGTGCAAACTGCACAGGCTATTCTTGGTTATGGTAATACTTTTTTCACATGCATTAAGCCCAGTTTTCCCACAACAAGACTCATTAAGTGTTTTCAGGTCAGGCAGTCAATTCATACCAGACCTTTCAATGCAAACAGATACACACAAAGTGAAAGCCATATTAAAAAACACAAAGTGGGCCATTAATTTTGTGTTGGTATTAAATTTGGTTAAGTATACAGCATTGAACACTGATTAATAGTACATGTAATAATTATTTATGTAATTGAACATGGATTGATTGTAGTGTATCATAATGCCATTGAAAATTGCGTGATTTTGTTTCATATAAAAAAGGACATTGTAAAATAAGTGACTGGTAACTTTAAAGGTATCAACAATGGTTTAATTGTTGTGAGGTAAAACACCCAGTTCTTGATACATGTATCATAGAGATCCAAGTGTGTTTAAGATTATATTAAGGTGTTCATAGGTTATCCCAGAATTATTCATATTTTGCCTAAATGTATTTTTGTCTGTTGTGTAATTTATTTATTCAGAATGGCATGCTTTCTCCTGCAAATGTGCAAACATATTGTGTCCTTCACCTTTTAAATACGTATGTAAGTGGAAAAGGGTTAAATACATATCTACATGTAAGTGGTAAAGGGTTAAATACGTATCTAAGTGGTAAAGGGTTAAATACGTATCTAAGTGGTAAAGGGTTAAATACGTATCTAAGTGGTAAAGGGTTAAATACATATCTAAGTGGTAAAGAGTTAAATACATATCTAAGTGGTTAAGGGTTAAATACATATCTTAGTGGTTAAGGGTTAAATACATATCTAAGTGGTTAAGGGTTAAATACATATCTTAGTGGTTAAGGGTTAAATACATATCTAAGTGGTAAAGAGTTAAATACATATCTAAGTGGTTAAGGGTTAAATACATATCTTAGTGGTTAAGGGTTAAATACATATCTTAGTGGTTAACGGTTTAATACGTATCTTAGTTCTAAGTGGTAAAGGGTTACATGTAAATACGTATATGAGTGGTAAAGGGTTAAGGCATTACATGTTGGCTACTTGTGATAACCATTCCAAGGCAGTTACCAAAGTGTTTATTATTTGTATGTCAAATATTGTGTTGTATATTAGCCCCGCTCTAGGAAAACATGGCTTAATGCATGTGCGTAAAGTGTCAGCTCATAGTAGCCTGTGCCGTCTGCACAGGCTTACCTGGGACAACCCTTTCTCCTTAGAATAGATTTTTGGTTAGTAGAGACTTCCTTCAACCTATAACTTCCATTAAAGCAGAAATTGCTGTCCCTCATAAGCTATTGCAGATACACAAGCTCATTGTGAACGCTACTTGACGCACATGAATTAAGTCTGTTTTTCCCAATGCAAGGCTTATATATTGACCGGGGGGTGGTTTCATCAAAGATCATATGACAATCTTAATTTACGACCTAATTTTGGAGAGAAAATACAAAAGCTGTTCATCAATATGCATTCAAAATGTAAACCACATATGAGAAAACAATGAAATGAATTGATATACGGAAAAATAATAGTATTATTATTTGGTGTTTAGTTAAAATGCATCTTTGAAATATGTGTCGTATTCCAATTTTGTCGTACGATCGTTGATGAAACGGACCCCAGTATTGTATATGGAATTTGACCTGATGCCATAGAGACTAGAGGATATTTCTCTGAATGTTTTTCATGTTTATGGAGTTTCATCATCCATTATACGTTATAAAGGAATTTCAGGTTAAATATATAGAAGTTGTTTTTTATTGCTTAATATTTTGTTATTTTAATTATGTTTTTTTAGTGATGATCTTGTTGGTTTTCTTTTAAATATTTTTGCTTCGTTGTTGTGATGCTTTTAAACCTTTGCATGCTGGGAAATTTGTCGTCTGCTAAAATGTCGTCTGCTGAGTTTCTAAAATAAGCATTTTCTTTGACTTTTTTTCAAAGAATACTATCAGAATAGCAAACAGTTTGGATTTTAATGAGACGCCACGTTCTGTGGCGTCTCATCTGGATCAATACTGTTTGCAAAGGCCTTTAAAATTCTGTTCCAGCACTGAAAGGGTTAAAATGAGTTGTAACCTGCATGTTGGTAGGATACCTTACCATATGTTGTTCAAGGATTTGTGACCTTTTTGTTCATTACGCTCTGTGAAAACAGGGCTTAATTTATGTGCGCAAAGGGTAATACTAGATAAGCCTGTGCTACAACTCTTTCTGTATACTTTGGATTTTTGCTAAAAGGAGTTTTACTTTTAACACAAAACATGGAAAGTTTCATCTGCACAGACTAATCTATCACGAAAATCATTCACTGCTGTTATCAAGTATGAATGGACTATAATTTATATTGATGTAACATTTTCTTGACATAAAATAATGTGCTCTAATTTTTCAAACTGATTATCTTATTTGTTGACAAATATTGCATAATTGTTTCAGTGTGCTTAATATTTATTGTGTATTTTTTATATTTGTTTTTTATTTGTAAATGATAATCAAATTAACCTTACTATGATATTGTTGGACTATGTGTATTTACAGTATAATCCTGATACATTTGTCTTATGTAATGATACATGTAATAACATTATATTTGCATATATACATTAATTGTTGAACATTTGGCATTTTAAAAGCAGTATCTTAAGATTGTTTCATGATTTAAGCAATAGCATGGTATAACATAAAATGTTTTGCATTCCTGTAAGATGGCTGTTTTCATTGAATGATTATTGTTTGTCATATTTTGTTGTTTGATGGTTGGTTAAAATAATTGTATTGTATTGTCTGATATAAAGATGTCATGATACTAATGTTATATCCATATCCAAGTTATTGGTAACATATAGGTAGTATATCACATCCCTCGAATTTTGGTAATTTCATTTACAATTTGCATAATTTCCAATGTTCGACGTTAACACAAATTTAATAAGAGCACCGCCTTGCAGATGCAGACCGCTCATCTATATTTCTTTTTAAAGGTGTAGG
The DNA here is from genome assembly GCF_020536995.1 of Dreissena polymorpha. Taxonomy (NCBI): domain Eukaryota; kingdom Metazoa; phylum Mollusca; class Bivalvia; order Myida; family Dreissenidae; genus Dreissena; species Dreissena polymorpha. The sequence continues at coordinate 83,227,189 of NC_068360.1, forward strand.
GACCTATCTCAATTTCAATCACAAAGGAGGAAGGGGTGGAGTGGAGAGGGGTGTATTGTGTGGGGGTGTGGTCATTTATTACATTATCTTCCAAAAATGCAAAAAAAAGGCAAAAAAAAAATGGGGTGGGGGTGGGGAGGGGGGGATTCTTGGGGGGGGATGGTAGGACGGTATTTCAAAAATAAAATAATATAAATACATATTCGTGTTTTTTGACCATGTTTGAAAAAAACAAGATATGTGTTTGTCAGAAACACTATGCCCCCTATTGCGCCGTTTTGAATTTTTTTTTTTACCTTTGACCATTTGAAGGATGACCTTGACCTTGAAGAATGACCTTGACCTTGAACTTCCACCACTCAAAATGTGCAGCTTTATGTGAACGCCGCTTTGATTTTTTTATTTGATCTTTGACCTTGAAGGATGACCTTGACCTTGAAGGATGACCTTGACCTTGAACTTCCACCACTCAAATTGTGCAGCTTCATGAGAACGCCGCTTTTATTTATTTTTTACCTTTGACCTTTTGAAGGATGACCTTGACCTTGAAGAATGACCTTGACCTTGAACTTCCACCACTCAAATTGTGCAGCTTCATGAGAACGCCGCTTTGAATTAATTTTTTTTTACCTTGAAGGATGACCTTGAACTTCCACCACTCAAAATGTGCAGCTTCATGAGATACACATGCATGCCAAATATCAAGTTGCTATCTTCAATATTAAACAAGAGATGTGTTTGTCAGAAACACAATGCCCCCTAATGCGCCGCTTTGAATTTTTTTTTTACCTTTCACCTTGAAGGATGACCTTGACCTTTCACCACCCAAAATGTGCAGCTCCATGAGATACACATGCATGCCAAATATCAAGTTGCTACGTCCAATATTGCAAAATTTATGAAGAAGGTTAAAGTTTTGGTTAAAGTTTTTTATTTTTTCCCTTTGACCTTGAAGGATGACCTTGACCTTTCACAACTCAAAATGCGCAACTCCATGAGATACACATGCATGCCAAATATCAAGGTGCTATCTTCAATATTGAAAAAGTTATGGCCAATGTTAAAGTTTTCGAACGGACATTCACCATTAATTTGACATTGAAGGATGACCTTGACCTTGACCTTTCACCACTCAAAATGTGCAGCTCCATGAGATACACATGCATGCCAAATATCAAGTTGCTATCTTCAAAAGTGAAAAAGTTATGGCCAATGTTAAAGTTTTTTTCGGATGGACGGACAGACTGACTGACATACTGACGGACAGTTCAACTGCTATATGCCACCCTACCGGGGGCATTAAAATTATTTTTTGGGGGTGGGGGGTATAGTGTGAGGGTGTGGTGGTCATTTATTAGATGATCTTTAATTTAAAAATAATACTAATGGGGGGGGGGGATTAAGGGGGGATTTGCGAGTGTTCCAAGTATGAAAGCAATATCTATGATACTTTAGGGGTAAAGTGGACCAAAACACAAAACTTAACCAAATTTTCAAGTATAAAGGGCCCATAATTCCGTCAAATGCCAGTCATAGTTACATAACTTTGCCTGCACAGTCCCCTTACGATAGTTAGTAAGTGTTGCAATTATAAAGCAAAAGCTTTGATACTTTAGGAAAAAAGTGGACCTAAACACAAAACTTAACCAAATTTTCAATTTCTAAGTATAAAAAGGGCCCATAATTCTGTCAAAATGCCAGTCAGAGTTACATAACTTTGCCTGCACAGTCCCCTTACGATAGTTAGACACCATATCCACTACGCTGCGGCGACCTTTTGACATTGCACTTGAAAGGCAGTAGTGAATGAGTGCTACATGGTGCTACATAAACCGTGTTACTTTCACATTTAGTTTAGCATATATCAAATATCCGCCAGGATTTCGCGTGAAAAAAGTTCGTTAAGTATTTTATATCGAATACATATCATCGTCTACAAGGCATTTGATTTTCATACTATCAACTCCAAAGTACGAATCTGTTACGTCCGTTAAATGCAATTGTCTGAATTAATGCACGAATTTTAACGTTAAACACATGGTATACGGACAAATTGGCACTCTTTGCTAATATGATAATTATTTTTACGTGCTGGAACTGCTCACATTGGAACGTGATAAAGCGATGAAAAATATATGATCCTCGCTCTTCGAAATTGGGGCTTAATGCATGTGCTTAAAGTGTCGTTTCATATAAGCGTGTGTAGTTCACACAGTGTGCAGTGCACATGATAACTGGTGACGACACTTTCCGCTTTTAGTGAATTTTTCGTGTACATTAAATCCCTTCTATACGACAGGCGGATAGCGTCGTCCCTGATTAGCCCATGCAATCTGCACAGGCTAATCTGGGACGACATTTTACGCACATGCATGAAGCCTTTTTTTCCCAGAGCGCGGCTCAAAAATCTTTAAAAGCCTAGTTTTATTAATGTCGTGTCCCGCCATTTGATATTGACTTACAGCAGCGTCGTAGCCACGTTTAGGCACGACGAAGGTGCTTCCTCGTTTACAGACAAACAAACAGACATATTTTTATACAAGACTCATACAAAGTACATCGTCTGTATATATACAATCGGCTATATATATATTGTCACGTGATTTTATACAAAAAATAAATAAGCAGAACAAAATATGTTAGATACAAAAAGCAAACACTGAACGCAAAACTCGTGGTTTTAAAAATAAGATTGTTACAAATGCAGTTGGTAATATATTGCATACATTATACGTATATAGGAGATGAATCTATTATGACATATCAGTTACCAGTCTTGATCGTATAGATAGCGCGTTTTTGACAAACAGTGACAGATTAATAAGTTCCATTTTATCGTCCGTTTTTAATAAATTCAAATATTTATAAACAGATGGTTTGATATAATAGTTGTTTTTTTATGTATTTTTTCTAAAATCATTATACATAGGGCAGACAGAAACAAAATGACATTCATCCTCAATGTCATTTTAAACACAGAACATGCAGTATCTTACAGATCTTTCCACTACATTTCTAGCGTATCTACCCGTTTGAATTCTCAAAGGGTGTACAGATAAACGTAATCTACTAACATATGCTCTTAATGATTAAGGTAAAATATTTAGATATGGTTCATATACTAGAGATGTGTTAAACTGCATATACATATCCATCATAGAGCTTTCGTTCACACCATTGTACCATTGAAGTTTAAAAGAGTCAACAATTTTACATTTAAATACAAACAAAAATGATTTCATATCAAAAGCATGCACATTTTCGAATACATCTGAAAAACCATAATAATTTAACATCTTTTTAACATTATATACCCAATTTGTACAACCCTTTTCACAATATCTTACGGCTTCGCTGTATACATATTTTAAAATGATGTTGTCGCTTGACTGCAGCTTAAACCAATATTTCAGTATACGTACATATATATATATATATAAAGCGGATATCTCCCAAGTTCGCCATACACCATTATATTATATGCATTAAGTCTAACTTTTAATAGACTTTTTAAGAATTTAAGATGCAGCCTTCTTATTCTTTTGACTTAGTATATCCCCAAACTTCTGCTCCATAATTGATAATAGAGCCAACAAAGGCATCAAACAATTGACAAAGAGTACAAGGCTTCAAATCATAGTCCTGACATTTACAAAGTAAAACATTCATGGCCTTAAGCCCTTTACCAACTAAATATTCTTGATTAAGATTAAAACTACCAGTATAATTTAGACCAACTCCTAAATAGTTAAAATCACTAACAACTTCTATTGGCTGGCTATTGTAGGTCCACATCTCTGAGGTCAGTAATCCACCTCGCTTACGAAAAACCATAATTTTGGTCTTATTTATGTTAACCTTCAATCCCCAATTATTGCAGTAAGTATACATATGGTCTTAATGGTTTTGAATTTCTGTTGGAAATTTACCTATAATAGCCATTTCGTCAGCAAACAAAAGTAATAAAATCATAACATCATCTAAATTTATACCTGCATTAATATCATCTTGGAGATAAAATTCCAAGTCCTCAACAAAGAGAGAACATAGCAAAGGGGACATAACCTCCTCTTGACGCAAGTCTACTGAGTATGAGAAATAATCAGAAAATTAAGAAAATGACTTAACACATGATTTAACATTGTTATACATATCTCTAACAACTCGTAAAACTTTACCCTAAATATATTTTCAACAAAAGACCGTTTCTACAAATAGAATCAAAACATTTCAACATATATACAAAAATAACATACAGGCCAGGGGTTTTTTTTAGAAAAAGGGGAAGACGCTGGACGCTGGGTAAAAGGGGAAAATCGAGCGCGAAAGAGACATATTTGGGGAAAAAATAAAAACTGTTCATTTCAATGTCTATAACTGACCTACAGACTTCAGGTTTTTTTTTAGAAAAAGAGTCATGTCTCTGACCTTTTTGTTCTTAAACATATGAACAAGTATGATATTAAAGTCAAAGTCCTAAATAAAGTTGCAGGGGTAGATCTAATAATGGGAAATGTTTTCAACTTGGGCCGGGGAACGATGTCAATATTGTGATTTCAATTTCATGATGAATGGGTTGACGATCTAGATCTGCTACAGTATTGGAAGGGAAAGGTGCGGCAGCTGCCGATTGTCTACTTTCACTTTCACAATAATCCGACAGTATTAATCGATGTTGATTACATGTACCTCCGAATCCTGCTGGGTTTCAACGGTTTTTGATGATTCATTCTTAAAAAATACGTCAACGCAATTAATATTTTCCGAGTCCGAACGTTTTATTTTGTTCGTGTATGAACGCCAATTGTGAGACTTTTTCTGTTTTAACGTTTATATCTTGGCTTTCACATAACCCGGATGAAAATTCGACTGGTTTCCGGTAATTAATTGACGAAACACCCTTCTCGCGCAAGACCGGAATCCAGTAAAATAGTCACATGATTAATACGATTAGTTGCCCGGTTTCCATGACGTAATTTAAGAGCTATATATAGAATCACTGGGATTCCCAGATTTGAATGTTCGTCGGGAGAGAGAGAGAGATCGTTGTACATGGTACAAATTGGATAAGCGTCGACTTCCCAAAAGAAAAAAAAATTCTTTGAGGGTAAAATATTATATTTTGGTGAAAAATTATATTTTTGGAGGGGAAATGGTATTTTTAGGGGAAAAATTCTGGTAGGGGAAGACGCCGAATATCGGCGTCACTTTCTTAGTAAAAAAAACCCCTGCAGGCGTTTATTTTCAAACATGTAGTTCTGAACTAATGACTGAAGTATAAATATTGCATCTACAGTAGAACTTCCTTTTCGAAATCCGAATTGGGCGTCCAAAATAATTTTATATTAATTGCAGACATTTTCAACTCTCTTATTTATAACTGAGGTAAACAGTTTAGAAAGACAGCTTACAAGTGTAATACCTCTGTACCCAGTGGGTATCCAACGTTGCAGCAACGTTGTATTTAGGTTGCATTCGAACGTTGCAGTTTGGTTGTACGAAGGGTCCAAATGAAAGTTTTCCCGACGTTTTTTTCCAAACGTTGCTGCAACGTTGTATTTAGGTCGCATTAAAACGAAGTATATTTAAATTCTATTATTTTAAAAAATATAAAAATGTAAAACTATTTACTGCCAACCGTTCTTTCGATTATTATCGGCAGTTATGGAACATTATCGAGTTCGTTTCGTACAAACAACCATTATTTGATGTCTAGAGAAAGTTACCTGAAACGCTCCCCGAGTGGGAATCGAACCCACCAACTCCCGACCACTAGGCAGATACCTCATCCACTACATCACGGCGACTGTTGAATGTTACAGACAAAAATGTTGACTATTTATTTTTGGTTGAAACTTTGAAACTAGATTCTACCATTTTAATGCATAACACAACTTAAGCAATATATTTTATCCGGCGATTTTGAGTTAAAGTTTATATTTAGCATCGTAAAGTTTAAGCAATTGATTTATACAATTTAAAAAATTTAATTTCTAAAATGTACAAAAAAATTATATGCATGAACTGTATTATTATAAAGTACGATTCCTACTCAGGGAGCGTTTTATTATCCCCTCTGTAGACACCAAGTACTGGTTCTTTCTAGGAAACGGACTCGACTGTGTGCATCTCTGCCGATAATACTCGGAAGAGCGGATGGCAGTAAATAGTTTGTTTATTATTTTTATATTATTTAAAAACAAGAAATACTACGCTTGAATGCAACCTAAATACAACGTTGCAGCTACGTTGGAAAAAAGCGTTCACGCAAAGTTGGAAAAAATTCTATAAAGTATTAATTCAACAAATTATCAAGTCCATGGGCTTTGTTCCGCTTGAGTAGTTTAACGGCTTTAACAATTTCTTCGACAGAGATAGGTCTATCTAGCTCCGGATAAACGTTATTCGGCAAATCAAAATTATTATGTTCATTAAAAAACTCAGATTCATCATTTTCACAATGAAAAACATTTCCTCCCAAGTTCTTAAAAAAGTTGCGAAAAGAATCTAAAGGTATATTTCCAAATTTATTGTTTGTTTTGTTCTAAAGTGTTTCCAAAAATCTCTCGTTTTTTTTAATTCTAAGATCCTCAATCTCATTCATTTTCCTTTTGTTACTTGCGTTTTTCTTTTTCCGAATAATACCTTTATAATGCTTTTTACGTTTACATAAAAATATACGATTTTCTTGCGACTTATCTAAATTGAACTTCCTATGGGCATGCAAATAACTATTGCGAGCTGTTTTACATACTGGATCAAACCAATTGTTTTCATGTACAGGTGACGTACTGAAACGGACATCTTGCTTAAAATAACATTATTTTGCAAACAAAGGATCTGCTATACTTCTCACTGTATCCGTACAATTAATAAGCATAGTATTCACGGATTCTCTATTCAAATAATCTGTATTTTGTATAATTTCATATTTTTATTCTAAATTATCATAAATACCTGAGCGAAAATGCTCCCGCAAATTGACATCCCACTTAAATGTAATCTTTTCATGGTCAAGTATAGTAGTAGTAACATTATTACAACACAAGGTAAAGCGCAATGGTGCATAATCGCTCCATTCATTGAAACCATCAATATAAAAATTGTTCAACAAAAAAACTGTGACATATCGTGATCAAATGTCAGTAAATAGTCAATTACCGTTATGTGATAAAAACGTATGGTGGTTTGTATTAGCTAGCCCTCTGTTCATAATACGCAAACCGGACGCTTTACACATATCTAATAATTTAACACCGTGACTGTTAACTGTATGGTCCAATGAGGCCCGTCTAGTACTACAGTCGGGGCTTTAATCGACATCGTCAACAGTACAGTGAAACTTGTCATGGATGATAAAATCACATTTTTGCCCAACTCTACTATTAAACTCGCCACATAAATACACTGATCCACATTTATCGTAAACGTTTAAATCAATTTCCAATACATTAAAAAAAATCAACAATAAAAGTACAATGTATTATAAACGGGCGAGTCATCGCCCCATATATAAGCACCACATAAATATACATCTTTTTCCATGTTAAAAAATACATGATCTAACTTCACCCAAATAATAGAGACAAAGTGATTTTTTACAATCTCTATACTATCTTTTAAATATTCTCTATAGTTAAGTAAAACACCACCACTACTACGCCTAGCATTTTTATGATGAAATTTTCTGTAAAAGTTATGTGAAATGTAACCATTAAGCTCAATGTTACTGTTAACATTACACCATAATTCATGTAGAAAAAATATATCATTTTTAGCTAAAATATCAACAAAAAGTTTACATAATTTTTTGTCGCTGTTAAGTCCATGTATATTCCAGGATAAAATAGAATGTTCATCTCCCACGTAATCCTAGTCCCTGACGGGCTTGCCGTCAACGTACAGCGTGTCGTAAGAAATCCATGCACGTTTTCCTTCTAGCTTGGCAGCCTTCACTTTAGGGAAAAGTCTGGCCCTCCGCGCTTGAACTTCCGGGGGGGGGGGACTGTTAATTTACATAAAATTGTGTCCCCTTCAGCTCCGACCACTGCTGCCTTACCGCTTCCCTGTCCTTAAAGAAAGCAAAACGAGCTACCAAGTTCCTCACTCTCCCCGCGATCGGCTGCGACGGTATCCGTTACACCCTCTCAAGGCTTAGCGCATCGACTGTCTCCCTGTCGATCTTCATCTTCTCATGTAAAAAGTCACGGAGCTTGCGCTCAGTTACTGCCGGGATCTCGCTTCCGGTGGAGTTGTCTTCCGGAATGCCAGAGAAGATGAGGTTGTTGCGCATCAACTGCGCCTTCAAGTAGTTAACGTCATCACTTAGCTGCTGACGTTGACGCGCCAGATCGTGCATGCGGGAGCTAACCTCACCGACTCCAATATCCGCCGCTTCCATCTTGTCTTCCAGGTGTAACTTTTTTGTCCGTCTTTTTTGCGCGATCATCTAGAGCGACCCAAACCTTCTTCAGCTCACGCTCAAAGTCCGTCACCTAACTTCCGTTCCATGGTCTCTAGTCTGTCCGAAATACCTCTCATATTGTCTTTAAGGGCAATCATTAAGTCCCGGTTGGTGGGTTCCCGCCCTCCTTCGGCAATCTTGGATACTTCCTCCGTACCGTTTATAAAAACGTTAAAAGCACTATACATGTTAGGGTCTACACACTCCTCATACAGCACTGCATTTGCTCTACACAAAACCTCACTCACGGAAATATCACCAATCAAATCGTCAGACGGGGCTCATGTCTTGGTCACCTTACACTTTAGACTACTATCCGGACCATCCGAAATGCTACCACTACTATTCCGCTGTTTTCTTTTCTTTTGTTTCATTTTTTGCATGGTAAAATTCACAATGCTTCATATACAACTATTAGTATAACATTGACAAACACTTTGTAATTTTATATTACCGCTTTGAAAAACACACTTGACCGCTAAATATCACGTGACTCCGGTAGTACGTAGACAAAAGCTCGACAATTATAATATTAACACCGAATAATATCACTTGGAACATGACCATATAAATGTTCACTATTTGTTGCATGTTCTGTTTGATAACAGTTCCAAAAATTAAAAGGCCAAGCAAATTCGTTGAATTGATATCCCCCGCAAAATAAATTTTGTGTTTATTGATTGGTACATATCCATTGATATCCGGTGTAATCCGACCATCACAACCATTGCAAGACATATTCACAACACACATTTAAAATAGACAGACAGACAGATAGTTTATTCAGACTTATACAACAGTACATCGTCTTTAACTCAAATAATCAAATTGTTTTCTGTCGCGTGAATACGAGTAAAAACATATCATTATGTAACATAAAAGTCAATTATAAAATACAAATACAAATAAACACAATATATGTCAAGAACACGTAAGTTCTATCGAGGGGTGATGAAATCTATCAAACAATATTATTAAGTAATATATTTCTTATGACTTAAGCTTCTTTGATATATTAGCATACTTTTGAAATTACTAATCTATCACTGGAAACAAATAACTGTGGAATTTATACACAGATGGGTTAATATAAAATTTACGACTTATATATCTTTTTCAAAAATCTATATAACAGTGGCATATACATATACAATGGTATTCGTCTTCTAAATCATCGGAATTACAACAAACAATAACGCTTATTTCGTGGAATGTTGTTCTGAGCATATATGCCAGTTTGGATTCTCAGTGGGTGTGCAGAGACTCTCAATCTAACAAAAATAAACGCAGACGTCTAGGAAGTAAGTCTAAATATTCTTCGTATTCCAAAGAGGATTTATACATTTTATACATATCTAATACAGAACTGTTATTCATTTTACCATTACATTTTTGTTTAAAATTGTCAACAAGTCTGCATTTGAACACTCTAACAAAACTATTTACTAGCACAACGTTTGGATTTTCAAATACATAACCAAATCCATAATTATTTAACATCTTCTTAACATCTGTGACCCCATTTTTATAACCTTTATTACAATCGGTTAAAGCTGGTTTGTAAACAATTTGCATAATAATATTTTTATTGTTAATAATTTTAAACCAAAACTTTAAAATTCTAACATGCCTGTTTACAAACAATCGGTATATACCTAATTCACCATAAACAGCAGCATTACATGCTATGTTGGCGGAATACGCGTTGTGATAGAAAATAATATCAGGAGCGAAATACAGGTTCAATCTTTACTTGCAATGCATACTAGGGACGATTGAACTTTACCGGTACGCAACACTTAACATCAAACAGCGTACCCTACCTCTAACCCTAACCCTTAACACCTTACACATAACAACTAACGCAACACCTTATAATCATTTTTATCCTATATATTTCCTTCGTATCGGGGGCTACCGCCCCCAAACCCCCGCTTTGTCGATAGTGGTGAACAACTGCGTACCGGTAAAGTTCAATCTAGCCGTGCTTCGAATGCAGTCTCGTATTGTAACAAGTCATCTTCTTCTTTTGCTTCTGCCAATTTTTCAATAAATCGCTCAATGATTTTCTTTAAACCGAGACGCTGGCTCAGTTTCTTTTTTAGATCGTTGTTTTTCGTCATGGTTTTCGTCACGGCACCAAAATATGTAGGCGGATTACGCATTGTGGTAAGAAAATAATATAAGGAGCGAAATCCAGGTTCATCCTTTACATGCACTGCATAATATCAACAAAATATAACGGGCGTGACGTAACGACGGGAAAGCGTGCGTGAACGTCTCGTTACAAATGGCGCGTTATATGCCAACGTTACGAAACCCCAACACATGTATTTATTTTAACTTGAAGCAATCGTTTGCAAACGTCTAAATGTATGCGTTCAATATCATCTGACTTTGTGAAACCCCACACTTCTGAAGCGTAATTTAATATAGAACCCACAAAGGAGTCATACAACTGAAAAAAAAATTGGGTTTTAAATCAAAGTCATGACATTTTATCAATAATGTATTCTTTGCTTTAAGGGCTCTACCAACCAAATGTTCTTGGTTAATTAAAAACTTCCAGTATATTTCAACACCGTGCCTAAACGGTTAAAATTATCAACAACTTCAATATCATTGCCATTGACATTGTATGACCATTTTTCATTTTCTTTTAATCCTCCTCTTTTACCGAAATACCATTATTTTAGTTTTTGAAGTGTTAACATTTAGCCACCAAGCATTGCAGTATACATAGAGAATACTAGGCTAGTTTTGAATACAGAGAAGTTTATGTTGCGAGGCTTAGAACGCCGGAAGCGCGAGCCTTGGCGAGATCTAAATAGATCTAATAACCTTAACAATAATTTTAATTCAGTCATAAAAGCGCTTAAAATCTAACAAATGTAACCATGCGTAGTGATATACATGTATTTGTTCTGGTACGCAAAATAGTCTTTTAAAAAAATTCACACCCAAACTGTAAAACAAGTAAATATATCACCATATGCCTACATTCAATTTTAGGCAGTATGCGAATTTAAACACATTACGACCGCGAAAAGAAGATTTTACTTTACTATAATTCATTTTATTTTCGAAAGAAAATGATCAAACTCCAATATGGCGGCGATTGCTCCTGACAAAATGCTGTCGATGTCAACATACATGTACACCATCGACGACCTAGTTCTGGCTACCATAACTTTAAATGTCGCTTTTTATTATTTTTGACTGGCGCGACTTTGTACAGGTCTGTCAATACTAAATAAACTGTACGCTGAAGTTTCTTTAGCTATCAAAGACCTTGACAATTTTGACGAGTAAACAGACAATTGCAGCGACTGACACTTTATTTGACAAAATATACAGGGCAATACGTTTTCCGACTTCGGACGACGAATTTAAGGACGCGCAGAACGTGTTTTTTATATAATGTAATGAGTATGCCGTGTGTGATCCGATGCATCAATGGCGCCCATGTTAAAATCATTTCCCCGAGAACAGGGAACGACAACAGTACAAACAAAAATCAAAACCCGTAAGAACTAGTATCTTACCTTTAATTATCCTTTAAAATCCATCTAATAATCCATTTAACTCAATAATTGACGATTTTGCATCTAGGGTCTTTAATAATTATTTTAGCATAGTTAAATAAAGACCCTTATGCCATTCTATCACTTTATTCAAATGAGTTTATGAACGCGATAAACTTTCTTCTTCGTCACACGCTACGTCATGTACTCTACATTACTGCTGTTCAAATGAACCGGAGAAGTTTATCTAATAATAGCCGTTGGTAAACTCGGTTGCATTTGCAGATTTCTGCATACAAACATAATTATGTTTAAACTTGCACAATGTTTTATTGATCTATGATAATGCCCTTATTGTACGAGAAAATAATTTAATATATAAATACACAAAGAATGGAAAACATTCCAGTACACAACAGGTAAATGAGTAGAAAATACCCGTGTACAAAATGGGACGTTCCCAATTCCAGTGTGGTGCTATTTTTACCATCTTATACTTTACACAGCTCTATGCCTAACATGAATTAAATAGGAAAGCAAACATAGCAGATTATTCATGAACTGTGCGATATGTGTATGGCTTGTTGTACATTCTTAATATTTAAGTTAAATGTCAAAAGTACATGCTTTGGTAATAAACAATGCAAATTACACGAAAAAAGGAAAATGTGATCAATTGACAATTCAGATATGTCGACATACAGTACATGTAGAAAACATGTGAAATAAGTCGCGTTTATAATAAATCGTCAAAAAAACGGGGAAAATGACGCAATAAGTATGTCATTTTATGACGCCATCAATCAGCTGATTCATTATACGAATGGCGAAAAATTATGTCATATGACTTGATTTAAAGGTTGAAGGTCGTATAATTTTGAAGCTTAAGTTTTGTCGACTTTGTTTCTTATGAAAAATCATTCAGTGGTAAAGTAAATATAAATAAAAAAAAATAACAAAACAAAAATCGTGTAATTTTATATTTTATTTCAACATTTCTTTTGGTGAATATGTCATATATATATTTTTCTGCAAAATTTGCACATTTTTTCCTAATGGGTGACCTAAAAATTCGATCAATGAACCAAACAATATCGACCTAGTTTTAGCGCATATCGCATGACGTCATTTAAAAAGTAGTCCGTGCACGCGACAGGTATATTCCACAGTGTTGAATACAAGCAAGTATATTCCACAACGTGTTATACCGTCACTGTCGCGGGGAAAATGGAATAAAAATAATTTATCTAATAGTGATTGGACTTCAGCAGGTGACTTGCCTAAAATGGCCATGTCATCGGCAAATAATAATAAAATCAAAACAATATCGTCTAAACTCAAACCAAAGTTAATGTTATCTTGTAGGTAAAGTTCAAGATCTTCAACAAATAAAGAAAACAAAATCGGCGACATTATCTCCCCTTGCCTAAGTCCAATCGCATAACTAAAATAATCTGAATAAGATGAACATGATTTAACACAAAAATTGTTTCAGATTCGCAAATTTTTCCTGAAGTTATGATATTTGTGAGGAAACAGTAATACTGAACATTTACCATGCTCTAAAATATCCATTATATGCATCTTTTGACGATTTAAAAACCTGAAAATTACAAAGCGTTGCAACGCGAAACGATTGAATAATTTGGAGAATTCTGTTGTTGTCGTTGTATTTTTTGATACTACGATGATTGCATATATTAGGTAAAAAATACATCGGAAATGGTATAAGAGCGGGTGGTCTAGTGGATAGAGCGGTAGACTTTTGCTCCATGGCTCCAGGGGTCAGTGTTTCGAACCCCGTTGTTGGTTACTTTTTGTAAATTCTTTAATTGTATTCTTGTTTATTTTTACTGGAGACTTTTAGACCACTGTTTACATTTATCAATATAAAGCATTTAATGACAAACTTCACAACATGCCAAAATCTGTGAAAAGGCCCCTTTAAAGGGATCTTTTCACGCTTTGGTAAATTGACAAAATTGAAAAAAGTTGTTTCAGATTCGCAAATTTTCGTTTTAGTTATGATATTTGTGAGGAAACAGTAATACTGAACATTTACTATGGTCTAATATAGCCATTATATGCATCTTTTGACGATTTTAAAACCTCAAAATTATAAAGCGTTGCAACGCGAAACGATTGAATAATTTGGAGAGTTCTGTTTTTGTCGTTAAATTTTGTGAAACTACGAAGATTGCTTATATAAGGTATAAAATATATCATGTACGTGTAATCGGCGGAATAGCTCAGTAGGCTAAAGCGTTTTTATTTCAGGACTCTGGCAGGACTCCAGGGGTCACTGGTTCGAAACCTGGTCCGGGCAATGTTCTTTTCCTTTTTTTAATTTTATTCTTGATTTTTTACTGGAGCTTTTACGATCCAATGTTTACATTTATCGATATAAAGCATTTAATGAATAAGTTAAAAAATGTCAAAATCTGTGAAAAGGCCCCTTTAACATTCGCATACATATCCTTCACTATTCAAAGCAATTTACCTTGTATACCAGACTTAAACATTTTCAACCATAATGCATTGAGGTATATACTATCAAAACATTTTAACAAATCGACATATATAACATAAAGACGTTTATTTTTATTTAAATGATTTTGTACAATCGACATCAATATATAAATAGCCTCAATAATTGAATAACTTGTTTTTAAATCCGAACTGCGCATCCGAAATAATAGTGTTTTCATTTCAAAAAGTTTCAATGCGCTTGTTTAAAATCGTGGTAATAATTTTGAGAAGCAACTTACTGAAGTAATCCCTCTATAATTATTAACATAATTAGAAGCACATTTTGTTATGTTAAGGGATTATAACCCATTCTGTCCATTTATCGGGAAAGAAGTCCGATACAAATATACCGTTAAACACATCGCACAAATGTGCTGACAAAATATATCTACATTCAAGAAAATATTCATTCAACATTCAATCAATACCCGATAACTTAGTTCGCTTTAAATTTTTAATCGCATTGCGAACTTCCTCAACATTTATAGGTACGTCATGTTCTGGGAATGCATAATTTTCTAAATTAAAATCATTATTTAAACCAAAATCTTCTGCTTCGTTATTGCAAAAATCGGACATATCGTTACTGAGGTTTTCAAAAAAGATGTAAATTCTTCTAACGATATTTTATTGTTAACAGTCTTATTTGTTTTATTTGAAAAATCTCCAAAAGTCTCTTGGTTTGTGTTTTCTTAAATTTTCAATCTCAATCAACAGGCCTTTTTCTTACGGATTAAGTCTTTATAATACTTTTTACATGTACATAAATGTTCTCTGTTTATATCTGTTTTACTAGAGTTAAAAATACGTAAAGCGTCATGGTACAATTGTTGTGCTTCTTTGCACTCGTTATCAAACCAATCTGCATTCTTCATACAGCTATTTACATGAAAACTAGGATCTGTTTTATGAAGACATGTTTTAGAAAATAACGGGTCAGCAACACCGCGAATAGTTTCAGTAAATCTATTCAATACTTCATTAATAGACGTTCTTGAATAATCAATATGCTGTACAGTAGTATTAAAACAGGTAGCATACAAATAATACCTGAACGAAATTGCCCACGTGACGCATCGTTCCACTTATATTTAACATCGGTGTAAGACTTATACTCGGATGATGCGTTATTACATGTACATAACAATGAAAACTGCAACGGGGCGTGATCGCTAAATACGTTAAAATCGTGAACATTAAAATCGGATATGCTTGAAAAGCTGCATTCGTTTGCCAATAAATAGTCAATGACAGGAGAACCGTTATTTGAATAAAAAGTTTGTTTACAGCTATTGTAAACTCTACCATTAACAATACGTAGACATGTGGATTTACAGAGATCTAGTAATCTTACTCCATGATTATTTAGTGAACAATCTACTGAGGCCCTAACAGAGGCATTATCTGGGTGGTAATCAACATTATCATTATCAGTTTTGATTTTATCATGTACAATATAATCACATCTATTTCCAACTCTTCTATTGAGATCACCAGTAAAAAACAATTTGTCAAACACAGAAAAATAAGTAAAATAGTTTTCTAAAATTTCAAATAAATCTACATTAAATGTGCTATAAACTGGAGAATCAATTCCCCATACATAAGTTCCACAGATTTAAAAAAATCTTTTGAGACATTAACAAATGTGTGATCTAGTTTAATCCAGATAATTGTATCATAATGATTTTAACAATAGCAATTCCATCAAGAAATTCTTCTTTAAAATAAACAACAATGCCGTCACTATTTCTGCGAGATTTTTTATGTTGGAATTTTCTAAAGAAATTAAAAGACAGATACCCACTCAAATCGATATCACTACAACTATTTGACCAAGATTCGTACAAAAAAACATATATCATAGGAACACAAAATATTAACAAACGAAGGATTACTTTTTACAATTGGTCAGACCATTTACGATCCACGAAATAATGGCGATGTCTCCACCGTCGTGCCCCTAATCACGCACTGGTCGCCCGTCGACGTAAAGAGTGTCGTATGAAATCCACGATCGCTTCCTATTCGCTCTGGCCTCTTTCATCTTCGGTAGCAGCTTCCGACGTTTGGCAACCACTTCCGGTGTAAATTGTTGAAACACATTGTAGTTGGTACCAGTTAACTGTTTCCACTCGCGACGCACCGACTCTTTGTCTTTGAAAAATGCAAATTTTGCAATTAAAGAGCGAGCTTTACCACGCGTTTGTTTCCCCGGCGATCTGTGAATCCTCTCGAACTTGATAGAGGCCATCAATTAAGTACACATCATGAATGCTTATCTCTTACATTATTGTGTTTTCTGTTTTGTGTTTAAGGTAAATATTGTCAACAAGGTTTAATGAACGAGACAAAAATATAGAACCATGTTACAGATTATGCTTAAACTCATGTCAGATCATTAATAAATATAGACATTGAAAAGCTAAATGCATTATTACTTCTTCTGGTATGCTTAAAAATAGAAACCGCAAATAAAATCCAAGTTTCGGACATAAAGGTTTTGGGGGATAAGCATGCGTATACGGGAGCTAACCGCGTTTAAGTGAGAAAGTTGTTGCAAAACTTCAAAGATGGCGTCGATTAAGTGTTTTTCGTGAAGGAGTAGCGGATATTTTCACCCGGTAAGCCAGTTTATATTTATATTTCTTTTAAATGAATAAGCCCTTTCGGCTCTACGGTGTTTGTGCTCCCCTCGGTTTTTTTGTTTTAAAACCGTTGACGTCGGAATAAAAAAGTTATTGAAGCAAAACCGTCGACAAATTTGTTGTTTTATTTCTTGGCCTTCGAGATGTTGGATGTTCGAATATCATTTTCTCTCATAATAAACAGTATTTGTGCATGTTTACAGTAAAAAATAACATAAATCACGATTATTTTATTATCTCGACGCGTTTTTATGTCTATTAATTCATTTAATGCCGAATTATAATGGGTTAACCCCCATTTTTGGAACTAAACTTCCTTTTAAGCACATTTTGGGACCTGACTTCCAAATGATAAACAGCTCTTTCCTATGTTAGAAGGTTTTATGCGAAATAACTTTCGTGAATGAATTCCGCATTGGTGCGAATGTTTTGAAAAACATTTTCACTTAAGGAAATCAAAAGTTTTCTTTTTTCTATTTATTGTTATATTATTAATTTTTATTATTATATGTTTTATCGCGTACTTAACGCTAACATTTAGTGTGTGTAATATAAGACATTCGACGGTATTATTAACACAGTGTAATTCTTACCTGTTTATTTTAACACATATGGACATACTTATGTTTGAATATGCATTAAACGGCATACTATGCCTACTTAACGGAATACTATGCTTACTATTTCCAGATATTAAGACGTCAGTTATATATGTTGAGGATGCCAAGATTTAAAAAGACGGCGTAAGGAAGTGTGTACCGCTCTAGAAAGCGATAGATACATGAAAACCCACCAATCAAACGAAAAAGATTACGTCGAAGTACCATGCCAAACAATCACATATACGTGCAATAAAAGTGTAATGAAAAACAGAAAAGGGTAAAGCCGGTTTGATACTAGTATAAGGTTGATGTAACCAAATACTGCCATTGTTGCGATTCGGAATACATGAAGCAATTTGGAATACCTGACATCTGCTTAGAAGATGCATATCGGTGGATGTTTTTTTAATGAAAACTTAAATATTAATTGTTTATTTAATACAATGACATTTGACGCGTTTTACCATAACGATACTGATACATGCATATGACTTTTATGTGACACATTTTGGATGATCTTCTTTTAAACCAGTTCTGAGTTGGTCACTATATTTTAATCGCAAAAAGTGAATTTGTAGTAGATAGAAAGATTTGTGCAAATGCAATACAAGATATGATTTCAGTAGAAGTGATCAATATATACATGTTCATTTTTCTCTTTTATACCTATGTGAATACATATTATTTACATAATAATAATACCCTAATAATATGATGTTGATTTTACTTCGAGCAATGTTATATATCTTATTACATGTTAAAATTGCAATAAACAATACGTTGGACAAACTAATCAGAATGTTTCCCGCAGAATGAATAGCCATAGATTTGATATCAGAAATTGTTCAATAAATCCTATTTCAGATGTTGCTACACATTTTTGGATCCACTGACAATGATTGCACTTTATCAGATTTCTCTTTTGTACCTATTGATGTTGTTCAAAACAATCTAGACCGTTTATGTAAAGAAACATATTGGATACATTAATTAAAAACTATGATTCCTAACGGTCTAAATAATAAACTGCTGTATGACATATAGAACTTAAACATAATTTTCATATACATTTGATGTTTGTGTATTACTATGTTTTTTTAAAAAATAAATTATATTATTACTGATAGACTGTTGCATCATCACTGATCCATCTTTGTATTATCTATTATGTAATAGTATGTACTATATATTTTTCCGCCAAACGACGTTACGTTATTGTATGACGTTGAAGTCACTTCCTTTGTATTTGTTTATATTAATGTACTACTGATGAAGGCTATGACCGAAACATGTTAAAGAAAATAGTACCTAAGACATTTAATAAACAGTAACGTGTTTGTACGATTTATTTAATTTTATTTTAGTATTGAGGGAATAAAGTATTGGTTCACTTAGAAAGATTATTTCGTTTGTTCCTAAAATTGCCTTCTAATCGTCAGTAATGTTAGTATGTCACATGCATAACGAATTAAATCTTTTTTTATCATGTATGTAAGTGCTGAATACAATTGAAAATTTATGCAGAGGCATCGTATGAAGAAATGACGTAACACAGATAATGGTTTATTTTCACAACAAAGTGAGAAACTAGCATCATGACATATACGGAACAAAACGTGTAAGTAAGTAGCACTCATAGCATTTATATGTCAGACGTGTCTATGTAGACTTTATAAATAAAACAAAAACACTACAAACATCAACTGTACATGTTTTGTTTGGTTCGTGTTTTTTATTTGCTGTTTTAGTCCGGCTCTGTTGAAGGATTCTTTCTTGCATATTCTACATTTAAACTCATGTGGTCCATGGATGGGGCATGGTATCTCAATCCTCCCCTGATGTAAAATTCCTCATTACATATACTGCAACGAAAGATGCACTTATTTTCGCCCTTTAACCTGCATCATCTGAAGACAGTAAAATAATGGTTAAAAAAAGTTCATATCAGAATAAGGTCGACACGTCATAAAATACATTAAATTAATTATAATATTACTGAAAGGGCTGATAAACGTTCTATTATCTCGTTCATTAGCCACCACACAACCCATCTTCTTGAAAATAGGTGAATTGATTCAATTGGTCGGAAGGTTTTTCGTACAGCATTATTATTATTCTACTACAGTAAGTAACGTGATTAAGAAAACACGTATATTGCAGCACGTAACATGCTATAAAACTATAATATTGAAGTACACATATAAACCTTATTTCAGATGGGTAGGTATATCATGTCAAGCTCTTTTACATATGAAAGAGCTGTTTGTCATTTGGAAGTCAGGTTCCAAATGTGCTTAAAAGGAAGTCCGTTCCAAATAAGGGGGTTAAACCAATAATTTTTGCCAATAAATTAATTATCAGTGATAAAACGGCGTCGGTAGAATGAAATAATCATGATTTTATTTTTATTTTACTGTTCACGTGTGTCAATACTGTGTATTATAAGAGAAAATGATATTTGTACATCCAATTTATCGAACGTCCCGTAAGTAGACACCAAATTTGTGGACGGTTTTCCTTCAATAACTTTTTTTATCCCGACGTCTACGATCTTGAAACAAAAAACCGAGGGAAGCACAAACACCGGAGAGCCGACACGGCGTATTCATTTAAAATAATTATAAATTCAAAGGGGCTTACCGGGTGAAAATATCCTCCTTACCTTTTAGAAAATCCAACAAACGACGCCATCTTTGAAGTTTTGCAACAACTTTCTAACTTAATCCCTGTAAGCTCCAGTATACGCATGCCCCCCCCCCTGGTATTCAGACCGCCGTTTATTTATCGATTCGACTGTGTCTTGTTAAAGCGGGGTGTTCACGTAATCACCCGGTACAACATCTCTATGCAATATGTTTTGAAAAAAGGCTGCTTATTACTTAAATGTTTGAGTGACATACATATAAATACAGTTCAAACATCGATACACATCTTGAACAATTTATTAATAAATATTGTGGGAGCTGGTGAGAAATCTAACAGTGTCACCGCTTGAACACATTATGTTTAATCAGTCAACGGTATCAGAATAATGAAGACGCTGTACGTTGTCATAACAACCGGTGACACATACCAAACAGTCAATCTATATCATTAAAATAGGCGTGAAAGGACCTTATAACGTTCTTATACAAAATATTTCAAAGAAATGTGTTATTCACATGATGACTCTTTTTATTATACCTCATTTTCGTTTCAAAGGTATACATGATTACCTCGGGAAGCAATATACGGCACCCCTCATCTGACTATGATATGTATTTATTATTGGAATGTTTATCTTTAACAATACTCTTGTTGTCGGAAATTATCAATATAACACCGGAGTACACGAAAAGAAGCATTAATCAGTTAACATACCGGTAACGGAAATTAACTTGAAAATTCTGTGTAGTTTCTCCTCAGAAATATCCTATTAATTACACCAACGTCTGTATGAAAGGAAAAAATTATGTTATTTTGTCACCCAGCATCGAATCAGCATATCAAAAACATTAAATTATTATTGATTAATGAACACCATGTTGAGAATACGTTATTATTTGTATACAAATTAATGGGAATGAGTATCAAACGGATAATTTTGTAAGTACTCTAACTACTAGTAGTGTTGACTCGAGATATATTAAAAATATATTAATAACATCGTAAGAAAAATATAGTTCAGCTCTTAATTTAATACGTGTTTTGTTTTTCCAACCCAACAAACCAGACATAATGAAACTTAAAAACACTGTTGGCAGTACCTTACATGTAACATGCTCCTTGTTGTAGGATAACAGATGTGCAATAAAATAAATGGAACTTTATCAAATTACAACATTAAGCCTCCATACTAGTTTTCGTTAAAAAAATGTCAAACAATTTTTTTTCAAAGGTATGCTATTTAAAGTAACGTATTAACATTTGTTCGTAATTTTAATAAATATATTGGCTCAAATTTACTGACACATATACTGTGTGAACTATTTTAAAATAATTTAACTTGAAAGAAAATAATTTTATTTGTTTTGTCTTCACCGGTATATGAACAAGAACCTAAATTGCTGGCACTGCGATAATAAGACTTAAGAACGATAATAAGACTTAAGAAATAAAACGCGCTGTTAATTGAACACATTTCCAAAGTATCGATGAACAGTTTTACAAACGCTTCATTATATTCTCCATACCGATTTATGAGTTTTCCTTTAAGAGACGGTATTTGCTTTTAATTTGTCAGGTGTGCAATTTCGCTGTTATGAACAACATATATGCTCAATTTTTGGCTCTATGACATTTTTTTAATTAAATTATATACATTATACGTCTTCTTAATGAACCCGCATGATGTGATACTGGGTAAAGAAGTTATATTGGACTAAAATTGCGCTGTTGTCAATTTTATTTCATTGGTCCTGGAATACACTATTCAACGTTAGTCTGCAGCCGGGTAAGTAATGGTATATGTGTTGCCCTTGAATTACATAGACGTCCCAATCATTTGCCATCGATTATTGAACTCCATTTTCTCCTCTTAAATTATATTTATTTTGAAGAATCATAGAAATTGTGTAAATATAGGGCAGGTCAATACATAATAGCTCTGTCGTGGACAGCTATGGTTTGAAGGTATGAACATTTGTGTTTTATGGATATAGTATCTGCTTACTTTAAGGGACTTTGGGCTAGAAAAAAATAATATACTACTGCAAGTATGATCCGAATTTTCTCGTTGTTACATCAATGCACATTACTTAAACATCGTCATGATATTACTTTAACATAAAACAAATTGTGCAAATATGTGTCTGTCTGTTATATACACCTGTACGCATATAATGTGATTTAAGAGTGCATTACACATTGGATTTCAGTTCACAACCCCCTAAAATAGACTCGCCTGTTTTTCGGTATTCACATGTTATTGGGAACTTATGAGCATTTAACTCACCAGAAAGTGTATGACATTATATTTACAGAATCGCATATTTATTGCAGCAGTTATCAACAAATTGAAAAAAACATATTAGGAATTAATGGTTGCAATTTGAAAATTAACCTTTTACACTGAGTTTTAGACTTTGTTCAAAAGTTCATTAGCGAATTAGCAACAACACATCAAATGTGTAAAAAGTACTTTTTGTACGTTAAAGTTCATGTATATGAATTTGCGTTCTTTTGACATACTTTACCATGCCTTATATTTTAACTTATTGAAGGCAGAGTTATTAAAAAACGAAATATGTACATCAATTATGTTCTTAATATTCACGCTTATAAATCAAAATATATTATGTTTGATTATTTAATAAAAATGACCTGTTAATTCTGCATTTAATACTTATTCAGAAAATAAATGTCAATCACAACATAATATGAGCACAATTTGTTGTCGGTATTATCGTCCACAACAAGTCATAACTGACAACCAGTTTTAAACTTGGTAAGCCCTGATTGCACCAGGGTCTTCAACACTTATTTGTGGAGATCTGCAATGATAAACATTAACTGAAGTATTACTTTTAGGCATACGTTTACTAAAACATCATTGATAATCACAACAGACTTGTCCACAACGTATTGAACTGTATCTAAAATGTAATCTTTTCCTGTAAAGCTGTTTTTCTGTTAAAACTTCTTTTTCGGAATTTAATAAAACGCAATAATTAAATTATTAATATTATGAGATAAAAAATGTTTCCATCAGATTAGACCAGACAATAATGTCCGTTTACCTAGTCATTAATAATGACACTTATTTTTTTGAAAAGAGTAAACTCGAGAAGTCATCAATTAATCAGGATTTGATTATTTAATAAAGTTCCAGATTCGTTTATAAGTTTGCGTTGTGTTTATTTTTCTTATAACTTCAATCTTTTAACTACCCAACAATTGCAAAATAAGGTAACAAGTCATTTTAGTATGATAGCAGTTTGTTTGTTGGATAAAAGATTGCATAAGAATATTCTCTAGTTTATGCTTCTTATTTTCGATTGAAACATATACTCAAACAAATTATATGTCCGTCCAACAAGTCACGCCGTCGCGCACTCCTTTGACGCCGTAAAATTGTGATGAAGTCATGTGCGATTCTCGAAAGAACTGGCGCAATATGTTAAATTTCGTCCGGGTTTTATACAAAATGACCATATTTACGAAAACGGGATTATCAGCACAGACTAGTTTTAGTCATTAAACAAAACTCTCAATCATTCTGTCAAATTGGTATATTTTTACCTCAATATAAATATTGGTCTTAATTACTTGCCCGCTAGGTAACTGTGAGTTTCAAATATTGAAATTGGAAAAAAACTGTTTCTGTTAGAGGGTCTTAATTGAAAAACCGTCAAATAACTGTATGCTTGAAGCATTTAAATTGGAAACCTCTGTTTCAGTTGGAAGGTCTTTATTATTTAACCGCTAGATAACCGTATGTTTAAAGTATCTAAAGTTTAGACATTTGCTTCCATTAATTGGTTTTACATGTACGATAGGTCGCGCGGATAAAAAGTGTTACATAACTTTAACAAATCAACAACACCATCATACATGTTTACAGCATTATTGTTGTTTATTTGGGCTTTGTTTTTTCTGCTTATGTCATATAACAGAAGTTAAGCTTAAAAGAAACACGTTGCATTCATGAAGTCAGTCTAATTTAATGTTACCAGCAAGCAATCTAACAAAACATGTCCCCTAATCGTCAGGTAACATGTCGTATCAGCCTCATCGGATCGATGTGCATTTATCAATTAATAAGCACTGTGGAAAAAATAACGAAAAAAAAGTATTTATAGTAAACGATCTGAATTGTTTTAACTGATAATGATTCAATCGTCCATGTTTAATGGTACATGTAATATCTATTAATACTTTTACTGTTTTTAAATTAAGGTTGGAATTGACCGAACCGATTAAAATCTGAATGTGTAATTTGCCTTAAAGTGAACTACTTAACATGGAAACATCACATCAAGAGTTTAAATGTAAGATTTCCAATACTCAATGGCGCTAGCATGCTGATATGTTCGCATACTTATATGTCTTTCCCATATTAACAAATAAAAGGCGCAGAGCTTTGTTGCTGCAGCAAAACCAGTCGTCTTAGTCTATGGTCAATAACAAAGTTCGTTATATGTTGGTTGTTACGTTTTCCTGGATACGTTTGTGAAACGTGAGTACATACACTACTTTTTGTTGTTTATTTTGTTTTGTAATGCCATGTTTAAATAAATAATACATTTAACATTACAATCTTGAATACTATACTGATACACAATTTCCGTAGTTCTGAAGTTTTACTTCAATAATGCAATCTGCGCGTTATTTCCTATATATTTAGTTATCAAAAGGTGCGACCGGAGAAACATACAAAGTTCATTTGTGGTACGCACACAATGAACAAATAAACACTGTATAACCGCTCTAATAAATACATAACGGTCGCTTAATAGTATGCGTTTATTAAAATAATTGTTTATTTTATTGCAGACTTGTGCTACAACTTTAGTGTTCTTGTTTTTTTTCAAGCACAAAAAAATGGAAGGCCTAAATTGTACAACCAACTACTCGGGGAATACCTCCATCCAAACTGTAATAAACGTTTTACCTAAGATTTTACCGGGAATAACGAAAGAATTAATAGAAGCCTCTACATCATAATTGCACTGGGGATCCCAGGAAATTTGCTGGTGCTCCTCGTCTTTGCTAAACATCGCCCATCAAATACGACGGACTGGTTCATTTTATTTATCACAGCTTGCGATTTCTTGTCGTCTTTGTTTAGCGTTCCCGTTTACGTTACGTTTACCAACACGATGTGGATACATTACGGAACTAATATAATTTGCAAACTGCATATGTTCTTCAGCCAATCGATTGTATTGTCTTCGTCATTTCTTATTTGTGGTCTTGCTATAGATAGATACTTCAAAGTATGTCGTCCGAAATCGAACATACTTAACGTAAACAGAGCAAGAAATGGATGTGTTGCTACAACCCTTGTAACAAGTTTACTATCAATCCCGTGTATTTTTATGTACGACAATATTGCTGGACATTGTGTGGTGGTTGCAATGGGCAACGAATTGATATTGTACTACTTGATGGTATTTCTAGTTTTTTGTATTTCAACCATAGCGGTTGTTGTCTCGTATTCAAAGGTTGTGAAGGCTCTTCGCATCAGTGAAAATAAACTAATACGACACCCATTGGAAATTGGTGAACAGCAGCGAAAACAAAACAACACTTCATGTAAACGTCATTTTGACTGGATGTGTGCTTGCATGTGTACATGGTACAATAAAATTTATCCCTCGGGGACAAATGTCACTGATTCAAATGAAATACACAATGATTCATATGAAATGCACAATACAACAACGAAGGCCTACACATCTTTTCACCTTTCAGAAAAAACTCCTAACCACCTTACAGTGCATTCAGCCGTTAATGGCGAGCGATATGTGCGTTCTAGAGCTGCATTGCCAGCACAAACATCGCTTCAAACGATATCGACATCAGTGGCTTTCGACACCAACACCCAAGCAAGCAGTTCCCATGGACAACAAGTCCAATCTCAGATTATGCGACGTGGTATTCTAAGGAAAAGTAAACGAACAACCACTATTGTTTTTATTGTCTGTGCTGTGTTCGTACTATCCTGGCTTCCGCCCTGGATTGTCTTTTTCATTGCCCTAAACCCGGCTTTTCGGAAGAAGCCAACTGTTGTAAGATTCATGTTTTTCGGCAAAATGACATACCTCCTCAATACTGTTGCGAACCCGGTGGCGTATATGTCATTCAACAGAAAATTCAGACAACACATTAGAGGTTTATTAAAATGTTCTTAATTTTTGACGATGTTCGTGAACGACAAGTCGTCTTTTTGATTTTTTTTAAGTTTATCAAATAACTATGTTAAACACTGTGTTCCTAAAGTTATAAAGCAGTATGGGCCATTCCTATTTACAATCTTATTATGAATTCCCAAATATGTTTCTGTATAACACATGTACATTTCTTTATTCGTTGGGTTGCTCTGTTTTAGGGCAGAAAAGAAGAATAGTGAGTATGTTAAGACAAAATCTCTATTCAATACCCGCTACCATTAAAAACCATTCGATGATGGTAGAATCAAATACTGATGCAGCTTTATATGATTGTACTAGAATTGCGCTATTTTCGATTTCTTTTACAGTTTTTATTGTCCAGCATGAAAAAGCATTTTAGTAGAAAATGACAAATATTCGTTATATTTCAAACATATTTTAATATAGTAATTCCGGTACATCTGACCGTTATACCAAAATGTATTAAAACTGGTTAAATAGGCAGTATCATTTATTTTTCACACGCTCATGTATAACATCAAGATGATTATTTTCATAAAACAATACAGCTGCATGGTAATTTTTACTTATAAGATGCAGTACGAATATTCACACGCATTTGCAGCGCCTTCATCGTTGGCATCCGTGATTCTTATTCAATGCGCATTTTAAGGGACCTTTTTTTCAGATATTTTGGCAAGTTTTGAAATTGTTCATTAAACGCTTTAAATTGATAAAGGTTAACAACATAATTAAATAGTTTCAGTATAAATACAAAATTAATTAAAGAAACAAAAACAGCTCAAACCACTGACCAATGGAGTGAAAGTCTCGCGCTTAAACCACTCGGTCATCCGTGTTGATGTATCTTTGCAAGTATTTTACTCAAAATATAAGCAATCCTGTTAATGTCACATAATATAACAATAACAAAAGAACGTTCCATATTTGTAATGCTTTAGAACTTTTAGGTTGTTAAATCGTCAAAAGATGCATCTAATCGATAATTTTAGAGCACAGTAAAGAATTACTGTTCCCTAGAAAAAACATAACTACAACGTTAAATTGAAAATATGAAACTATTTATTTTTTCAATTAAGTTAATTAATTAAAACGTGAAAAGGTCCTTTTAAAACAGATTGTATTCAAAATCAGAATATACTAAACCAAAAATGAGCTGGTAACGTATATGTCTTTAAAAGTTATAGTATGTACAGTAATTGCGTGATTACACTATTGAAACCTTTCAATTAAATGGCCAAGTTGCATCGACAAAAGCATACTATTAACTAAGGACTTAGCCTTATGAAAGTGACGACCAAGCGAAATAAAAATCACTAGAGGATAAATATATTCAATTACGTAGGTCCTGATTTCACCCGCTAAGTTACAGTATTATGATAGGTAAACAGGTGTTTTGCCTTTTCAGACTTGATGATAACATGTTTAATATTTTCAAGATGATATCATTTGTAATGTTTTCATTCTCACATTTCACTGTGTCTAGTTTCCCATTAAGCTGAAAATGCTTTATATAACAACACCTGTATAAAATCAATATAGAATAAGATTTATATACAACGAATAAAATCCCGCGTTGGCGTTGAACATTAGCTGTACTATTGTTCAGAACAATCTTCCTTTAAATCACATTTTTTATGCGTATATTTGTTCCATAATGCATCAAATTATATAAATCACAAAGTTGTAAACTAATGCTAAGTAAACTCATCGCTTAGTGCACTTAACACTCATTCTTTATTAAGATATGCCTCATTGTCGTTCTCGTATTAATCTAGTATGTTGTATGTGACATTTGTTGAAATGTATACTTGTCAAAAGGTTTATGTTATGTGCGAGCCTTCAGTTATTTTATCTAAGCGTGTGTTTGTGTGTAATTATTGTGTACAGTTAAATGAAGTAACAACAAATGCAAAACAAATGAATGTTTACTCATTGTAAATTGAAGACAGATTAACAATTGCTGAGATTTTTCTCAGCCTTTTGACATATAAAGACATTGACATGTTTTCAGTGAAAGTAAATACCCATATGGGCGTTTAAACAAATCTCATTGTATAAATTAAGACATATTAAAACTAATAAAATAATGCGTTTTGTCGTTCTCGTATAAATCTCGTATATTGTTTGTGCCTATTGTATAATTGTATACTTGTCAAAAGGTCATTTGCGAGCCTACAGTAATTTAAGTGTCTGTGTGTGTATGTGTAATTATTGTATGATGTTTAATAAAGTAAACACAAATTAATGCATTTTTTAAACTGATACTTTTGAAATCAATTGATACCAAGAGCACCGCCTTGCGGGTGCAAACCGCTCATATATTTTCTTTTTAAAGGTGAAAGGACTCTCAATTTCAATCACAAAGGAGGGAGGGGTGGAGTAAAGAGGGGTGTATAGTGTGGGGGTGTGGACATTTATTACATTATCTTCCGAAAATGCGAAAAAAATGCAAAAAAAAATCGGGGGTGTGGGGGGGGGTGGGTGGGGGGGGGGAAGGGGATTCTTGGGTGCGATGGTTGGACGGTATTTAAAAAATAAAATAATAAAAATAAATATTTGTGTTTTTTAACCGTTTCAAAAAAAATTGAGGGGGGGGGTGGTGGTGGGGGGTGGGGTAAAGTGTGAGGGTGTGGTGGCCATTTGTGAGATGATCTTAAAAAAAAAATTAGGGGGGGGAGGATTTTCGGGGGGGGAGGGCACGGGGGATGGTTTGGGTGGAGTCTATTGTGGTATGTCAGGTAAGAGTAGTTTTGTCAAAGTATCAATCAAATCTAATCATAAATAAAGAAGTTATGGCAATTTTAGCAAAATTTAATAATTTGACCTTGAGAGTCAAGGTCATTCAAAGGTCAAGGTAAAATTCAACTTGCCAGGTACAGTAACCTCATGATAGCATGAAAGTATTTGCAGTTTGAAAGTAATAGCCTTGATACTTTAGAAGTAAAGTGGATCGAAACACAAAATTTAATATATATTCAAAGTTGCTAAGTCGAAAAAGGGCCATAATTCCGTAAAAAAGACAACCAGAGTTATGCAACTTGTCCTTTTACTGTACCCTTCTGATAGTTTGCGAGTGTTGCAAGTATGAAAGCAATATCTATGATACTTTAGGGGTAAAGTGGACCAAAACACAAAACTTAACCAAATTTTCAATTTTCTAAGTATAAAGGGCCCATAATTTCGTCCAAATGCCAGTTTCATAACTTTGCCTGCACAGTCCCCTTATGATAGTTAATAAGTGTTGCAAGTATGAAAGCAATAGCTTTGATACTGTAGGAATAAAGTGGACCTAAACACAAAACTTAACCAAATTTTCAATTTTCTAAGTATAAAAAGGGCACATAATTCTGTCAAAATGCCAGTCAGAGTTTCATAACTTTGCCTGCACAGTCCCCTTATGATAGTTAGTAAGCGTTGCAAGTATGAAAGCAATAGCTTTGATACTTAAGGAATAAAATGGACCTTAAAACAAAACTTTACCAAAATTTTCAATTTTCTAAGTATAAAAAGGGCACATAATTCTGTCAAAATGCTCGCCAGAGTTATCTAACTTTGCCTGCCGAGTCCCCTTATGATAGTTAGTAAGTGTACCAAGTTTGAATGCAATAGCATTGATACTTTCTGAGAAAAGTGGACCTAAACGCAAAACTTAACCGGACGCCGATGCCAACGCCGACGCCGACGCCAACGCCAACGCCGACGCAAGTTGATGACAATAGCTCTTTTTTTTCAAAAAATAGATGAGTTAAAAAAATAATCATTATACATTGAAGACACAATAAACAATAACTTAGGGATTTCTCAACCTTTTGACATATACAATTTTGTTGACAGTTTAAGTAAATACATATATGGGCGTTTAAACAACGTTATTGTACATATTAAGGCACATAAACAATAATATAGTTTGTTTTACCTTCGTATATATAGAGCATTGCTTTTACATTTATAGTAACTACATAAGAATTTATTAAGCTCGTTTCATTTATACTATTGACTGTGTTTCATTACACTATTGACTGTATGTCGCTATACTTATTTGTGTTTTGAAATGAAACACTAGTTTAAGTGATACAAATCCATGCTTTATAATGTTGCATGTGCCTGCAAATGTATCTTTTTAAAGTTATTCTAAAACGATACTGTGTATGACTGTACTTGCGTATGATTGTATTGTTTACCTAATATTATTAAATACCATATAACAATCCGAACATTAATAAATATTTGAGAATCAAAGCTTTAAATACATGATGTTGTAGTGACCTTGAACACACCCTCCAAACACATACTTATTATATGTATATTTATTATTGAATTGAATTTATGATCAATCCTGGTATGTACGGCTTTTTATTATAAACGACACTAATAGAGTCTTACTTTCATTTTATCTTTCTTTTGAATGTTCTTCCTTATTGATTTCTTCTCTGTGAAAATTAGCATTATCACATCAAAAAGTAAAGCTATAGAATTCTGAGAGCATAGAGGTATTTCATGATAAGAAATCTTATATATCCAACTATAATATTTACTAGTGCTGCAACAATACGCCAAAAACCGTATTGCAATATATTGTAAGTTCAAAAACCCGTATTGCAATATATCGCAATATATTGCTAACTTGTACCAAAATTATAACTTGCCAATTACCCAATAATCCCATAAATTCCAATTTTAAAGCAAATTCTGGTAAATATTTACTATAAATGTGCTCACGAATAATAAGAAACACAAACATTTGCAAATTTTCTTAAGTATCAAATACATTTTTGCAATTGTTACTATTTAAAGATGTGATGAAATAACGTCCAACCGGGGCGTTTTTCCCACTGAACACGCGTAATTCAGCTGACGTGATGTTCCCGTTTTTATACTACACAAAATACATCCATACTTTCCATGCGACGTTCTACATGTCTGTATAATTTTCGCGTGCTTTTTATTGAGACAAAGGATAAAGCACTTTTTATTTGATGCTATAATTTTTTATTGTCGCGTTAGCATTCAAATTTGGAAGCGTGTTTCCAAAATTCGGATTACAAATAATGCTCAAATCAGAATCGAACGAAACATTTACAGCTGTGCGCAATTAATTCAACGATAATCTGTTTAAAAGCATCGAATGAATGCTCCCATGTAACAACGCTACTCCGTATAATACACTTTTTAGAATGCTTTTTTTACGTAAAAAATAATTTACACTGCTTTGTTTTGTTTACCTTTTTATCATTATTTTGGATGGCTTTTCTGGACGAAATGTGAATGAATTTTTGTAAAATTTTCGTACCGGTATGATGAAAATCATATCGCAATACAATATGCGGATTGCGTATTGCGATATATACCGATATACCGGTATATTGTTGCAGCCCTAATATTTACTAATGACAGCAAAACTAACAAGAGTGCCAAACTGTCACAAGATACGCCTGTTCGAAAGTTTTGGACACCATGCCCAATGCTTGAAGTGCACTAAGTGACCTCGAGACCTAGTTATTGACCCGGCATGACCCATATTTGAACTTGACCTACATATCATTAAGATGTAACATCTGACTTAATTTGGTGAAGATCAGATTAAAACTAATTCAATAAGAGAGGGGTCACCATGCTAAATGCTTGAAATGCACTATGTGACCTCGTGACCTCGTTTTTGACCCGACATGACCCATATTCGAACTTGACCTACATATCATTTAGATGTAACATCTGACTTAATTTGGTGAAGATCAGATTAAAACTACTTCAATTAGAGAGGGGTCACCATGCTAAATGCTTGAAATGCACAATGTGACCTCGTAACCTCGTTTTTGACCCGGCATGACCCATATTTGAACTTGACCTACATGTCATCTAGACACAACTTCTGACCAAATTTGGTGAAGATCGGGTAAAAACTACTTCAATTAGAGAGCGGACACCATGCTTAATCCTTGAAATACACTATGCGACCCCGTTACCTAGTTTTTGAACCGGCATGACCCATATTCGAACTTGACCTAGAAATTGCCTTGACACAACTTCTTACCAAATTTGGTGAAGATCGGATGAAAACTATTTGAATAAGAGAGCAGACACTGCTGTGGACGCCGCCCGCCCGCCGCCCTCCCACCGCCCGCCGCCCGCCCATCAAGGGTGAAACAATAATACGTCCCCTTTTTAAAAAACGGGCGTATAAAAAGTATACATCTACATTGCAAAGGGATTTATTGTGCATTTATACACTATTCATTATTTCCATAGTAAAATTAACAACTTAATTAGGTGTCATAAAATTACTTAATGGCACACACAATTAACATTGTAAATAAAATGCATCCAAAACGCGGATTCCCAATATACTCCTTATTTACAACATACGATTTATAAATTACGTTCATGTTCCTCTGAACCTCTTTGTCATTGGATTAACAGCTCTGAACGATATCCATTATTTAAACATCAATATTGCACATTAAGATACACAATTACAGAATCAAACCCTATATCAAATTAACAAACTATCACATACATGTGGGTTTTATTGTGATTTATGTACAATTTTTAATAGAAAAAATGTCAATCAAATTAGACAATGACAATGGTACAAAAACAACTATAATTATTAGTAATTAAAGAAATGTTATTGCATTAAATTGTAGAATTATACGAATGTATATTAACTTGAATAAAAAATTGGATTCCATGTGTTATTTTAAGTGTTATATTTATTCAAAGACCCACACATCATCTCATTTACAACCCAGACAGAAAAAATAAGCGAGAAGACTAAAGGGCCTTTGGCGCTTACATGAGATCCAAAGGAATAATTCTAAACAAAAAGTTAATAGTTTTCTAGACAATGTTTATTTCCTATGGCGATATCATTAGACCAACTGTTCTGACAAAGTATCAGGAAGTTTTTGAATTTATTAGTGACTTCTATTTCAGAGTGTTACAAGGTTTTTATTTGATTTAATCCAATTACGGAGGTTTTTGGACAATACCCAGTATCTTTATGACAAAAGTACACACAAATTTTCAAGAAAATAAATTGTGCATTTAATGCATAATATTATCGAAACATTATTTCGACACGTACAGCGTTATAACAAATCAATATTTAATTGATAACAAATATAACATACGTGTACAATGTAAATGTTCTGTTAAATTCCCAAATGAGAATAATGTGTAATCCGAAACACAATTCCGATTTTGGAAAGTTAATACGACGTTTACAAATGCTTCAAATATAGTCATCATGTATATTTCCCGACAAAAGAGCGCGAAAATTATGCGGCAATGTACAAGGCAAAGATATACGCATGAAAAGCGTGCGTTTATTGGTTTTTTGATACAAACTTAGAGAACATTGAATAATGTTGATTTCGGTAAAAAGTTTCTTTCTTATGGTAACACAATTATATCGCAAATAATTTGATATTTCCTCTAAATTAATTTCAAATCAAACACGCCGTATCTTTATCGTTACGGTCTTTTAGTTGAGTAATTATTGAAACAGTAATTGTAATCAAGAGAACATCTGGACGGAACTGGATAAAGTGGTGGGCTTTATGAAAACGCGCATGGCACGTCTACTGACCTATTGTGAAGACTGCTGTCTGCGGTGTTTGGACAAAAGAGATTAAAGCGGGTATATACGATCTTGTCAAATATTTAGTAATAAATATAAAATGTGTAAAAAACTTATTATACATATATTTCAATATAAACTAAAATAAAAGTTAAGAAGAACATGTGTCGAAAAATGCTAAATAAGCCAGATATTTAATTCTGAAATCGAAAAAGGCTGTACAGCCGAATTCGCCAGCATATATATCATGCATGTACGATGTGAATCTAAATTTAGTTTAACGGTTCATTTGAAATTTCTGCAGCGATATCGATTCATACGACACATGAACACTTACGAAAAAGACGAATGCGTCGGTTATTGTAGGAAAATAATTACGAATTATCTTCGTCACAATCGGCTCGGGGCGCTAATTTGTATTTGCTGTATTTTATGAAATTCGTCTTAAATGTATCATTTTTCTTGCATAGTGTGTGTTATTATAACATATTTGTATCAATATTTTACAATTCAGCACATATAAAAATCGTATATACCCGCTTTAACATGTGTGAATGCAACTCTGCCAATTTGGTCCATAATTACCGGTAATACATTGTTTTGAATGTCATTATTTTAACCAATACATTTCCGATCTAAATCGCGGCCGAATAGTGTAAAACGCGTTTTTTATTGCCATTAGAAATTGCATTTGTAATGTGTAAATCCTCTATGATTTTGAATTAGTTTTGCTTTCGGCGCTCATTGTAGCTTGACCATATTCAAAGTTGTTATTTATGTACATATGCTCAAATATTGAACCTTACTGTTGTGGTTACACTGCACTGCTGTTATGATCGAAAAGGGAGCTGAATATATTAAGGATTGAGTGTTTTAAGTAAACTTCGATATTATATTTTTAAAGATTTAACTTTTGCACCAAAACTAAGTATAAAACTTCAAAATGGCGTCCAAAATTGTCAACATTTAAGATTATCATATAAGGCCGTGTTTTTCCTGGATTCTGATTGGCTATATCTCGTATTGGTCGACCTTTTTGTCGTATTGGCCGTGTTTTTCCAATTTTGCCGTCTTTTTTTCGTATAAGACGAGTTTCGAGCTTTATTGGCGAGGCTCAACTTGTATGGTGCGAACAAATTGAACACATTCTCGTCTAATATAATTAAGTAAATAAATAAAATACCATACCATATTATACATGAAAGGTATTTTTCAAACATGGCAATCAACAGCATACAATAGACCAGTTTCACAATACTACCGCTGTTGCTATTTTTAGATATCACGTGACGCGTCGACTTTCAGAACGAGGCTGAACGTGTATAGATCTTTGGCGGAGCATATCGATGAATATAAACCAGTAGATTTTTATTAATTACATTCGGGATTTTCATGAGCACTGACACTGGTTACAATTACGGCAAATAAATGCAAACATTGATGTGTTGTTTAGTCAATAAATTGATGAGGGGATATGAAATAAACATTCTCAAATCAAAGTCATATTTCAAAGCCATAGTATATATAGTACCACTTGTGTATACGTGTATATACATTTTATTTAATCTTGATTCAAATTTAAGATACCCATTGTCATCAGAGCAAATGTGATCTGAAGAATAAACATTGATAATTGCACAAAACAAAGATATACACGAGTCGAATAATAAAAAAGGTTATTATATAACTTAAATTCTCAAAGGTATTTTTGTTGGTCTGTAATATTTTCACCAACGATCGAACGTGTAAAATGTGTGTAGACTCAATCATAAGAAAAGGCTATATGCAAAGAATATGAACTATTTACATGTTGTGTCATTTTTCGTTTAACTTTAATTAATGTTCTTTTACGGTGAAAGACAATATTGAAGAATTCGTTTATACACGTGAAAAAAAACGAAAGTGGAGCAAACTGAACTGTCTATGAATGCACCTTGATTTCTCTTAAAACGTAATTATGAGTTATAAATATATGTCACCTCATGCCATAAATCTCTCTTGTGTGTGTGTGTCTTTATTTTTCGGAAACATTCTTTAACCCCGGTGTGGTCAATGAAAATGCTTGTTTTAATTGTTTTCTTCCATGCACTAACAAACACTCTTTATAAGACTATGTAATGACGGAGTTTTATTTTAGCGGTAGACGCTAAATAGGTTTCGTGTAGAGCATAAAAGCTAATAAATTAAATTCTTTCGCAAGGATAATCGTTGCTACGCTAATTTTTACAAGGCGGACATTAGTTCAATACGTTGTTTTAACTACCCGGACATTCATTCCGGACCACGCTATTTAGACATCCCGGACAATCGTTCCAATATTATTTTGACAGACCGGATGTTTGTACTCCTACATAGTTTTAACGCACTGATTTCTGCAACATTTTGGCAAATTACAGATCTCAGTGTAAGTCAATATTCGATTATTTTTTAACGTTATCATTCTCATCATCACGATAAAAACTTACAACAATGCAAAGTATAACAAAAAATATGAGAACAATATTTTTTTAACTATTTTAATAACGACATATTAAAATACCGGATAAAATGTCCAGAGTGCCATATTATTGTGATAAAATGTGATAATAATGACAGGGATAGCTATTATTCTGGAACGAATCTCCGGGCTATACAAATAACGAAGGAACGAATGTCCGGGCTGTCAAAACTAGGAAGGAATCATTACCCGCGTTGTCAAAACAACGTAGGCACGAATGTTCAGGTTGTCAAAAAAAATAGGAGCGACTGTCCGCCTGTGTGAACAATAGGCTAGGGCGAATGTCCAGCATTCACTGTATTATTATGATTAAACCGGCTAATATCTATACAGTATTTAGTTTGAGTATACGGCGTTACATTAGTTTTATAAATGACTACGTAATACTTCTACCACGGTAAGATATTGGGGTACCATACATGGTGTTCAATGACCAGTCATCTACCACGGGTGGTTTATGACACCATGCTGTTATTTAGTATTTGTCGGCACAGTATCTGATCATAACGAGATTATGGATTTATCAGGAACACAGGGATTATTTAACCATAGATGTATCAATAATCAAGATAGATCTTTTTTTCAAACAGCGCGATAAAAAAGCTCTAACAAAGCGTATTAAATGTGTGAAAAAATGGCGAAAAACAAGTACTTTAATCAAGACAATTTATTTAACGTATTGACACTTATAATGTGAAAAACATATTTATAACTTATTCTTCTGACAATGTCATATTGTGTTTTCTAGGTCGTTACATCGCCGAATGTTCAAAAGAGTGAAAGGTTGCAATCAGATGCTTTGCGCGGGAGTATTGGAAATGTATACACGTTCAGCCTCTTTCTGGAGTTCTGCGAGTCACGTGACTTTGCGCTCTTATCAATTTTGGCCTATTGTGTAAAGGGTCTATTATATCCCCAGGCCAACTGTTCGTAGAAATTTGAGGTTCGTGGAAATACAAGTGATCTTGCGATTATAAGAGATTGCGGTTGTGAAAGCCATGCGACAATGAAGATAACAGTAATCAACTTCTGCTATTAAATATACAGTAACTGTACAGTTGAAACAGATAACATACAACGTTATTAAATGCACTGCGCAAATAAAATATAATTAAATCAAATACTTAAATAAAAACGGCTGGAATCGGTAAGTGTACACGAGACTATACTTTTTTATTAATCACAATCAAAACGGGTGTTAACAATCTGAGTAGCTAATGTCATGTTGTAATTCCATCAAATGGAATGATTTAACAGTTAATTAGTCTGCGACATGTTTTGTTCTAACATTACCACCAATTTTTTCAATAGAAGAGATCACGTTTTGTAATTTAAATATTAC
The DNA here is from genome assembly GCF_020536995.1 of Dreissena polymorpha. Taxonomy (NCBI): domain Eukaryota; kingdom Metazoa; phylum Mollusca; class Bivalvia; order Myida; family Dreissenidae; genus Dreissena; species Dreissena polymorpha. The sequence continues at coordinate 83,265,211 of NC_068360.1, forward strand.
AGCAAAACGATAATAAATTATCGGATCATTATTAAAGCATTGATAATACTCCACCCTAACAAATGCATAACATACAGTAAGATTGGGACCTAAATGCTGTATTACATGCATTGTACATTGAATTGAAATCATGGTTGAATGATGATCGACATGATCGAACAATTGATGTGCGAAGTTTCGAAACTTCGTAATAACTATGATGAAACAATCGGATATTTCCTGAAATTTATAATAATTATACTATTGAATGACTGTCTTATTACAATGTTGGCAATTCAACAAAGCGTATAGCATGCGTTATTGGTCATTTTATTTAGACCTTAATTATGCAGTAATCGTACAGTTCAATGTTAGTTTATCGATATGTTATAGGTTGACTGGAGCATCTTTCTTTCAAGAGCATACAATTAGAACACGTGTTCTGCAACTTGATATGAACATAATTACAAATGCTGTGTTTTTTGGATTTTGACCGAAATGACAGCTTTTAACTGAAAACTATGACCATGGAGTGAATTTAAAACTACATGTACATTATCCTTTGTCTCTAAATCGTTATATTAAAAGGCAAGATATACTGAACAGTTTTGTTACATTGAGTGGTGCTTCAGAAAATTGCAATACTCTTAATCTGGTTACATACAACCATTGTGATATGAGCTTGTGTTAAAGCTCTTCTAAACATGCTCGTTTGTTACAGGTTATTCTGATTAGTATATGCATATAAATAAGTGTGTGTAACATTATTAGGTTAACTCAAAAACGATTAAGCCGGCTTATAAGTTTTTGATGACAAGAGATTACGGGCTAAACCGTGAAAATATAAATAAATGGCCACTATAATAATTGTATTACACACGTTAACATCAGGTCTATTATGTGCAAGGCCTAGATATTTAAACATTAAAAACCGTGTAATTAGCTTAATCGGTATTACATAATCTGTACACAAAGTCCAATAAATGCATTTGAAATTGTTTAGACATATTAGCATTAGTTTGCATAATTGTTGTATTAACATTTCTTTTCATTTCCGTGATCGCTAATAATTTTGATCTTATTAAACCGTATTTTAGATAAATATTTTCGACGTTATTCGAACCACTAGATAGAAACTGATAAAGAACGTATAAGTGTCTAATACTTGCGCATTTGTATAGGATTTCACCCTGTCAGTCGATTGAATAGTATTTGTATTTCATTTAAAGTCAACGTTCGTGATTTGATGAAATTCGCAACCGCTACTGAGTTTATAACTTGGAGTGATCCTAAATATCGCGTAACCAAAGCGACGTGAGCCTTCTACTTTCCTCACACAATAGATCAATACTGCGTTCACTGACAACCAAATGTTAAAGTTTGCGCCGTTGCAGCTAATCTCGAGTTTATTGCACAATGTTCACACTGGTGTACAGTTGACAACAAGCGCCGTGAGGGTTCGACTATGACAAAAAGTGTTATGACAATTTTGTATAGATTATATTGACATAAAACATTTTAAATGGTTTTGTTTTGCAAATGCCAGCGTTCCGGCCACAACATTGTTGACATTGAACACGCGTAAAAAGTCTTTCTTGCGGAATACCACTGTCAGTGTGCGGTTAACCCGAATGCAAACCGTACCCGAGAGCCAAGACGTCCAGCCGTTTGTGATAATTAGCATAATCCGACTTCAATTTTGTTCACAACAGGTTCGTGGTTCAATGATTACATTTGATTGTTCCAAAGCATTATTATGATATAACTGAATCATTTGTCAATGAATATGTGGTATGAAGGTGCAGCTATTTATGCATTTTCCTGATCCCCAGCGAAACTCAGAATTTGACAGAAATATAGTTCATTTCATTTATTGTATATCATATATTGTATTTAACAGTGTATGCACATTAAATTAAAATAATTCTTGTTTAGGAGAGGGAGATAATGTTCCTATATAGCTGTCTAACCATAATTTTCATCTCACCTGACCTTTGTAATTGTCCAATAAAATTTCTCCTCAGTGGGCCCGAACTAATAAGTTTGAATGTTTGTTTTTGTGACAAAAACTAACAAACAACAAAATGATCGATACAAAAACAGTTCGATTAACATACATTTTTCAGATTTACATTGCCATGTAATTAATGTGACTATATGTGTGTGTAAATTTAACGTAAACACGAATATTGGAATGCATGTCTGATTGAGCATTACCTTATTCGGTCGACATATCAATATTTTCGGCCAGGCTAATAGGTACTTATTAACGCAAAATAGTCTTTATAAATTAGGAAGTTTTCATTTGTAGCAAGGGTCGATTCTTTATGATGTCAAACATAGCTATTGGTAAGTGTCCACAAATGTAGCTTAGCTTTTATTTTGGAACTGTTTTAATATAATATACACAATGTAGTCATTCGCTCTAAAGTTATTAGTCAAAGAATAAAACAATTATTCGAGTGTTTAGTCATTGCAATATTTATTTCACCGATATATCTATTAAATGTTTCATATTTACAAGCGCACTGGCTGTGTAATGTTTTTATGAAAGGAAAGGTCTGGAGAACTGAGATGATAGCTGTAAAACCGTCCGATGTCTAGATGGCGAGAATAATAAACGATCGATGGACATTTAACGTCAAGCTCTGGGGTTATTCAATATGCAGCAATGACATATTATGTGATTTAATTATATACTGCAATTTAGTTTAAAAAATCCGAATGTTTGACAGCGTACCATGTTAACCTAAATCGTGAATATTAACACCGGTTTAATGATCAAATTATCGCCACATTGTTAGACCAAAGAGATTGGTATTCACGACATTGGAAATATCTCATTCAGTCGAATAAGATAGTGAGATTGATATTTTAACACATAAAACTCACGGTATTTATCCGGTTAATTGCCCGTCCTTTGAACAAATGCTAACAAACGATGGAAGGAGGACAATTGCGAAAGCATTCAACTGCTTCCTTGAAATATTCTTTTAATAATTCTCTAAGATTAGGGGTCAGCGCTGGCTAGCGAATATTGTCCGTAATATTTAAGCAGAAACCAATATGGTCAAAATTCACACATGACTATAATTATCACTTTTATTACATTTAAAACTCCAAAATATATGTCATAGACAGATTCATGAATCAAGGGAAACAAATCGTTTTTTTACCAATATAAATTCACTGTATGGGTTTTCTCCTTTCTTTTAAAGCTGTGTTACAAACTACAATCAATAGTTGATCTATGTAATGGTTTGCATGGTGGATTAACGACAAGATACATCAAATGTAAAAATATATATTTTTTACTTGCTTCAACCAAAGTACTTGTATATAAAGAATTAAGCGCGTTAAGTATATTTGGTAAATCATGTAAAAATGTATATACATTGGGGAAGAAAAAATGCAATAGAGGGCAATTACCGCGTTGCAGCTGTTAAACAGCAAAACTTGAAAATAAATGTTGCTGTTCAATAATTGTCTGACAATGTATATGTGCATACTCGATATGCGAGACCAGATCCTGTTAAAATAAAATGGATTTTACTATAAAAGGCGGATCTTTTTCTTCCATGCAACAAGAAACAAGACCAATGTCTACATACGGGCACGCATAAGGGGAGCGAGTTTTGCGATAAGAAAATTAAATAAACGTCCACATCCAATTATGTTTTAAACAAAATATAGCGTATTTTAATTACATTCACAACACATGTTTATGAAATATTTAACTCAGTATTGCTTCATGTAACATGAGCAACTACATTACTACATAGTCAATTCATCACACTATTTGTTGTTTTATACGATATTATGTAGATTTAATCTCCCACTAATATTCAGGTTGGAAAAATAAGTAAATCGTGACTAGTTAACCTGGTTATATATTTACCTTGATCGATATCAAGAATATTCATGAGTATCTATTAAATAAACCTGTTGTGATGAATTGTGTATACCTCTAATTTCATTTTATGTTTTGTTAATGTGATTGGCACAAAACAGAATCAATAGCTGGTGCGAGGGTGAAAATATATTTACTGTACTTCAAATCGATTTTGGAGAAAAACGTAGTTAAACCTATTGTATTTTTATCTTACATAGCATCATACACAATGCTCTTTTGCAGAAACATACGTTTTATCGTGTTTTCATGATTATGAAAAAGCATTCGATAAATAATCCACGAAGCTTTATGAACATAACGGAATATTTTATTTTAGCTTAAGCATACAGCTCATCGCCATAAACATACATATGCAATTACAGCATGCGTGACAATTATATACAAAACGTACATCATTTTGAGGAAAGATCTATTTAAAAAAGTAATGACATACAACATGTTTTAGTGAGAATGTCACATGAATGGGGTTAATACAAAGTGATCGTATAATGTTAACACGAAATTTAATAATTGTTACAAAAATAACATTATTCTAAGCTTATTTTCTTTGTGGAAGATATATCATTTATACTACACATATAGCACATCTTCTCGTAACTTAAAGCATTTTAAACAAAAAATGGCAAGTTTTCTTAACACTATTTTGTTTGAACAATTAAGTAGTTCGATAAACTTGAACATACTAGGTCGTGATCTGTAATACTTTGGAATTAATGTATTCCTAATATCAGCATAATAAGGCCATTTAATAACAAAGTGATATTCATCCTCGATATCATTGAGGTTGCATAACACACATTTTGCGTTGATCTCTGACAATGTTATGGTGTCTACCCGTTTCAATTAATAATTTGTGAAACGACAAACGTAATTTAGCAATAATATTCCTATGTTTTTTATTTTCAACAATATCACGATACGCAGATCTTTCGAATATTGGTTACAATTCTTTATATAAAATCATTGAACTAGATGATGTGACACTTGTTTTCCAGTTAGTGATATACTGGTCTCGTAATCTGGTTTTAAGTAACGGTATTATTGGTTAGAGTTCACAGATTCGGGGAATAGCCATACATCGTTAAAACCGGTTTGGTTAACAATGTCCCGTACTTTCGATGACCAATTGTTTGTGTTATTTTTGCGTTCAATTTCTAATCTCTGTGATAATAAAATGTGTTTAAGAATACAATTACCCTCTTTTACAGTATATAATTTCAAAAAGTATTTCACGATCCTGACATATCTGTCTCAATACAAGGGGAATCGACCAACTTCGGCATATAGCGATAATGAGTTTGTTTTATGGGTGACATTATTGAATTGGGTCTCAGTTGGAAAATGATAACAATGATTTATTTATAAAAATAATAAGTCATATGTAATACACACTCAGGGTATTTGATGTGTTGTTTTTCTTGGTGTTAAACAAGGGGACCGCTGTCATCCCTACTTTTTATATTGTTTATAAATAATATTTAAGATTGTACTAATGTTCAAACTTTGCAAATGACGATTTTATTTGCTTTCTGTTTTATGCTTTTATTTTCTGATGATATTGTATTATTTACTACTAACCAAGAAAGCCTTTAGAACCAACTTAACGATATGTACCTTTACACTAGGCCACGTTCATGAAGACCGCGCTGCGTCCTGCGCGTGTATATAGGCGGGTACCACGTCCAACACGTTCTTGCTATGCTTTAACTACGCTCGTACTAGGTTGCTACGACGACCGCCAAGATAGCACTGCGTTCTTACCATGCGCCCATCACGTTCTCACCGCGTTCTATGTCTGCATATACATACCGCGCGTCGGCTCGATCTGAAGGAAGGGGACTGCAAAGCAGCTACGAAAGCAAAACCGAAAACTCCATCACCAGCGAGTGATGGGTTCGAGGTTGTTCATGAACCAGAACCGATCTCTAACAGTGGGCCCACTTAAACAACAGAAAGCGGAGCCGAATCAGATGTATCTAGCTTTGTCGGTACCTGACCAAAGAAGGCAAAACTAGTGTCCACTCTAACACCAGTAGAGGGACAGACAATGGTTGAGTGGCTGGAGGCACACCCGATACTTTATAACAAGAAGCTGACTTTTTACAAAGAAACTACTAAGAAAGAGTTAATGTGAAAAGAGAAAGCTACTGAGCTGTTTAAGTCCGTTCCCGTTTATAAGACCTGGTACACTAGCCTCAGAAGTAGATACGGCAGGCTCAAGAAGAAAATATCTAGCACCTTGGATACCGAAATGACAGAGAGAGGAGTGGGTTGTGAGACACTTCGCTTCCCTTCATTATTATATCCTAGTGGTACAGAAGAGGTCAATTGTCAGTGTTAGTTGAGCTTAATAATACATTAAAACTAATCTATTTTGCTAAATATTGATTGCAGAAAGATGAATACATAGATTTGATAGTTTATCCCATTCATTCATCCACTTACAATGTACACATATATCACAATATTATTTTTATCACTTGTTTCATCTTTTATCTCAACCTGTTCATATTTTGCGTTACTTCGCACAAGTAAAACAGATAGAAACTTGCGGATCGAACATAAAAGTAAATGTATGTAATTGTGTCACTATATACTTTCCTCTTGTGTTTACAGATAAAGCAGAAGTTATCAACTACCTGTACCGACTATGACGTTGCTGAAATGGTTGGTGATAACCAAGAACAGTCTCTCAAACCTCTCGTAACTACCAATCTGGCAGTTCAGCCGGTTGCATCCTTTACACCAAGGACCCGAAACCAGAAGCAAATTACAGAGACAGAAGATGCTTTGTTGGTCAGTCTTGAAGAGCATATGCTGAACCTACAGCAGCAAGTATTGGATCGGATAAGGCCAAGCGCAGACAGAAAAATGGAAGCATTTGTATACTGGGTTCGGTGTTCAATTCTTGAATTTGATCATAGTCTTTGGAGACGCTGTCAACAAGAAATTAGCACCACAATTTACAAATACATTGGAGAGAACGATCTGCTGAAACGAAAGCAACCGCAAGAACCGTCACAGTATAGATAATCATTCCAGCCTCGTCAGGATTCCTCTCAAGCGTGTGTCGCCATTTGGCAGCCACCACCTTTCAAATGGCCTTTCCAGCCTACATCTAGTGTCTCTGTATGGCCCTCCCAGGATGCCAATTGGTTAGCACAGAAATATCCTCAGCAGTTTCCGCAGCAGCAACAACGCACATTAACACAACTAGAACCCGCAAAAATCCGGCTGTACTGTTCCGGGGATTCCTCCAGCACCAAGGATGACATGGGATGGCGTTTCGAATAGACCAATTGCAGCACCAGTTTCACCTATCACACAGGGGGAAAATTCCCAGACAATACCGTCTTCGTTTCATTTAAGTGACTTTATTAATGACAATGATCCTATTGCTGATGACTACCAACAGTGACTTTTGCATTGTACACGTGTCATATATATTTGTATAACCCTTTATGTACAATATCATTGGTGCTGACGCATTATTGTGATAAAAAGGCGGTTTATATTATTGTTCAGATTACGGACAAAATCCTTCAAGTATTGAATATATACATTGAATTTATATACCATAGCAATATGTCTAATACTGTACATACATTAAATGAACAAGCACTTGGAGCATATCATCACCTTGTATCTACTTTAGCCGCCGTAATTTAGACGTCTAAACCATACATCATTACCAGTCATTGAGCGGTAATATATCTTTACCAGTCATTGAGCGGCCATATATCCATGTCAGTCATTGAACGGCCATATACCCATGCCAGTCATTGAGCGGCCAGATTTCCTCAGCAGTCATTGAGCGGCAATATTTTTAAACCAGTCATTGAGCGGCCATATAATCATACCAGTCATTGAGCGGCCATATATCCATACCAGTCATTGAGCGGCCATATATCCATACCAGTAATTGAGCGGTCATATATCCATGCCAGTCAATGAGCGGCCGTATATCCTTTCCAGTCATTGAGCGGCTATATATCCATTCCAGTCATTGAGCGGCCGTATATCCATGCCAGACAATGAGCGGCCATATATCCATATCAGTCATTGAGCGGCCATATATCCTTACCAGTCATTGAGCGGCCATATATCCATACCAGTCAATGATCGGCCATATGTCCATACCAGTCATTGAGGGGCCAAATATCCTTACCAGTCATTGAGAAGCCATATATCCATACCAGTCATTGAGCAACCATATATCCACACCAGTCATTTATAGGCCATATATCCATGCCAGTCATTGAGCGGCCATATATCTATACCAGTCATTGATCTGCTATATATTTAGCAGTCATTGAGCGGCCATATACCCATACCAGTCATTGAGCGGCCATATATACATACCAGTCTTTAAGTGGCCATATATCCATCCATACTAGTCATCGAGCGGCCAAATAGCTTTACCAGTCATTGAGCAGCCATATATCCATACCAGTCATTAAGCAGCCATATATCCATACCAGTCATTTATAGACCATATATCCATGCCAGTCATTGAGCGGCCATATATCCATACCAGTCATTGAGCTGCCATATATTAAGCATTAATTGAGCGGCCATATACCCATACCAGTCATTGAGCGGCCATATATACATACAAGTCTTTAAGCGGCCATATATCCATACCAGCCATCGAGCGGCCAAATAGCTTTACCAGTCATAGAGCAGCCATATATCCATACCAGTCATTGAGCAGCCATATATCCATACCAGTCATTTATAGACCATATATCCATACCAGTCAATGAGTCGCCAATTATCCATACCAGTCAATTGGCGGCCATTTATCCATACCAGTCATTGAGCGGCCATATACCCAAACCAGTCAATAAGCGGCCATATATCCATACCAGTCATTGAGCGGCCATATACCCATAGCAGTCATTAAGCGGCAATATACCCATACCAGTCATTGAGAGGCCATATACCCAAACCAGTCATTGAGCGGCCATATACCAATACCAGTCATTGAGCGGCCATATACCCATACCAGTCAATGAGCGGCCATATACCCATAACAGTCATTGAGCGGCCACATACCCATACCAGTCATTGAGCGGCCATATACCAATACCAGTCATTGAGAGGCCATATTTCCATACCATACATTGAGCGGCCATATATCCATACCAGTCATTGAGCGGCCATATATCCATACCAGTCAATGAGCGGCCATATATACATACCAGTCAATGAGCGGCCATATATCCATGCCAGGCAATGAGCGGCCATATATCCATACCAGTCATTGAGCGGTCATATACTCATACCAGTCATTGAGCGGCCATATACCCATACCGGTCATGGAGCGGCCATATACCTATACCAGTCATTAAGCGGTCATATACCCATACCAGTCATTAAGCGGCCATATACCCATTCCAGTCATTGAGCGGCCGTATACCCATACCAGTCATTGAGTGGCCATATACTCATACCAGTCATTGGTCGGCCATATACCCATACCAGTAATTGAGCGGTCATATACCCATACCAGTCATTGAGCGGCCATATACCCATACCAGTCATTGAGCGGCCATAAGTCCATACCAGTCATTGAGCGACCATATACCCATACCAGTCATTGAGCAGTCATAAACCCAAACCAGTCAATGAGCGGCAATATACACATACCAGTCATTGAGCGGCCATATATCCTTACCAGTCATTGAGAGGCCATATATCCATACCAGTCATTGAGCGGCCATATACCCATACCAGTCATTGAGCGGCCATATATCCATACCAGTCAATGAGCGGCCATATATACATACCAGTCATTGAGCGGCCATATATCCATGCCAGGCAATGAGCGGCCATATATCCATACCAGTCATTGAGCGGCCATATATTTATACCAGTCAATGAGCGGCCATATATCCATACCAGTCATTGAGCGGCAATATATCCATGCCAGTCAATGAGCGGCCATATATCCATACCAGTCATTGAGCAGCCATATACCCATACCAGTCATTGAGCAGCCATGTACCCATACCAGTCAATGAGCGGCCATATGTCAATACCAGTCATTGAGGGGCCAGGGTAAACTTGGTTGTTTGGATTGGATTTCCCGGCAATACAACGCACATATTGCTACCATTAGACGCGACGGTTGCTCAAACGCAATAGCGCCGTCGTTAATAGTGTAAAACATGGGGTAATTGGTGATTGCCCTCTAGTAAGAAAAGCGATAATAGTGTGAAATAGTTTGTGACTGCCCAGGATGGCGATAGTTGAATCGCAGCTTATCCTGGCGACATATCGCTCAGTGAAACATGGTTATCAAATTGACTTCTCTATCAACAAAACGCGTTTTAGTATCAAAACCCCTCTTCATACTTATGTATTCGCTTATATGTCATATCTGTGTATTTATGCTAAATTTTAGATCACAACTCGGCCCAGCCTGCAGTGAATGTCGGAGATTCACAGTTAAACACGAAAGACAGTTAGGGCAACCACAAGACACTTGCTCACATTTTGGTACCCAAAGATTCAAAATCTGCATCTTAGAAAAAATTAAGCAAAATTGGTAACTGAGGAACGTGTCATAAGTAGTGCCGAAAAACTCGAAGAATGAATGGCTCGGCGTACTTTTTAAATCGAGACATGGTTCATCTTAGGATTTTTGCATTTTTTTGGACGTGTACGACGGGTAGTGTTGCTCATGGACACTCATGACACATATATATTCTTACCAGTTATTGAGCGGCCAGGGTAAGCTAGGTTCCCCGCCCATACAACGCACATATTGCAAACATTGGACGCAAAGGTAGCTCAGACGCAATAGCGCCGTCGTTAAAAGTGTTAAACGTGGAATAATATGTGAATGCCCTCTAGACAGGATGGTGGTAGTTGAATCGCCCAGTAAAAAACATGCTTATCAAATTGACGTCTGTTTCGATGAAATGCGTTTTTTAGTATCAACACATCTCTTCATACTTATGTACATGTATTCCTTGTGTTTTTTTTCATGTCTGTGTATTTATGCTTTGCTTTAGATCACAACTCGGACCAGACCTGCAATGAATGTGGGTGCATCACAGTTAAACCCGAATGACAGTCAAGGTCGACACTTGCTGACATTTTGGTAACAAAAGCTCCTTTAATTTTCGCAACAGTACCTAACATTCAGGAGCAGTGCGCTTAACGTATGCACTACTTTTCTTTAACATTGATTTCAAAATGAGTGTCACATTTTTATTCAATGGTATTGCTTGCAAGCAAGATGTTAACATATGTAGTTTGTTGTGTGAGTGAGAGAGTTTTGTATAAGAACCACGGAATTATGTGGTATTTATTTGGTAAAAAATCGATTGGAAAATGGCATCATTTTGAGTGTTTGAATGGTTGAATCGTAGAGAGCAATATCATGTGCGACATATGATAAAGCGAGAAAGATGGTTCTGTAAGGCATGTGAGCGATTTATGTATGATGAACAATTAGTCCGTTTAGATTTAATGTGTTCCAAGTTCTAAATGACAAGTACTAAGAACATCCAGTATTGTTTCCTTTAGACAACAGTCGGTTGACTGAGCAAAATACTTTACCACTTACTGTTTTGCAAAAGTTTCATTTAGACCATATAACACATGTGACAGATCTCGCAAAGACAAACCGTTTCTTATTTTTGCAGTAAACCATATTACAAAGACACAATTTGCTCTAATGATTTTAAAATACAATAAAGATTGAACAAAACATATCATGTCGAACGGATATGTTCGTTGTTTCAATTTCATCTTTCCGGGTTATAATTCATTGTTTTAGAAATTAGAGAACAATCCGACATATTACGGAACAATTTCGTCTCTATCATAGCAAAAAAACACCTCAAGGCGACGTTTTTACTTCAATTAAATAATTAAAGTTGACATGTTTATGCCAAATTAAGCTGTTTTTACGAGAATATCTTTTCATAAAGTTTAAATTGCTTTAAAATACCACAAGCCATCTGTTACTGTCAATTAAGTGTGAAATACAGCTGGAATAACATTACAACAAATAATGTTATGTTGTCAACATTCTTTTATACACGACATTTTTGTGTCAATTTATGTCGAGTCACAGCAAGGAATATCCACCTAATTATAAATATTTCTATAAATCAAACACATGTTAAATAACATGCGATAATAATTAAAAAAATAATTTTTTACTTTATTTGTTTGCAACAGGCATACAGAAATGAGCCGACGTGCTTTTTGTCAATAACATCTTAACACATTTTCATTGCACAACTGTTATTTCCCATTCATCGATTTGAGAAAATTGCGAATGCATAGCGACAACAAATCAAGATCCCAATATCACTTTTTTAAGTTTGTCTGACATGTCGCTAATGACGCCAATAAATATCCGCAGTTGAAACATGGCTATTATGGTTTGAAATGGTTGTCACGGGTTCGTTTATAGATTAGACAGCATAAAATGGCCTTATTAGAGATCTTTTTTCTCTAATTTTTCACTCAACCGGTATTGATAAATAAATGTAGATGTGTAAATACGAACAATTAATCGATACTAGTATGATATTGGCCATGTTATTATTATTACATAACCGGCTTTTCGCAATCAACATTTCTGGTGTGTTGACACTTTTTAACACGTCAATACGCCAAAACGACGATTGCGTGGTGTGTAGGAGTCCTGTTTTTTTTTGCCGAAAACGACAATAACAAGGAACGACGCATTTCCGCGTCGATAAGACAATTGTGAAATAAGTGGTTTTTTTTGTGATGGCTTGGTTTCATTTTTGAGCAGTTCACATTTGTTTTGTTGATGAAACCTCTCAGGTATTCATTCCTGTATGAAGGCGAGCATTCGGCGAAGTTGTTGTTTATTTCAAGAAGGCATATTCAAATACAATAGAGCTAGTTAAATTTAATACTAACGGTATAATTAGGCATAGACGAAAAACAGTCATTATTTGGTGCTTGTTTGTGCAGTCTATATTCTAACTTGTGAATCACATGCTGTTTTATGTCAAATGTAAACTCTCCGTTATTAAAATTTGATTTTGTTACAAAAAGTGTACGATATAATTCTCTACAGTCAACACGTTGATGGTGACCTCAATTCAGGAGTAGGTAAGCCGCCGGACATAATTGAAAATATTTATATTGACCGTTATGTACGCATGACTGCTTGTGATGTTCCGCTATAAAATACCGACTGGCTCATGGTTTGAGAGTCATGTTAATCAATATGATAATAAGTTATTGTCTCTTTGTAAAGAAAAAAAATGTGCTGATTGTTAATGGCAGAGTAGAACCGGGTCATTCTACTTTTTTGAACTGTACTATTGGCTCTTCGGGAGTCAGTGTTGTAGATTATGTTATAGTTAATTTTAACATAATGCCATAAATCTCAAGTTTTAAAGTGAATGCCCTATCTGAATTTATAAATCACTGACCAATTGATTTAATTCTTACATGAAGGTATCGAGAACCAAATGATACAAAGATTGAGTTTAATAAGTAATATTGAGAAGATGGTAAATCCGCCGATTTAAATATGCTACTGAATAGAAAAACTAACATTTTTGAAAATATCGGAAACAACATATCACTGGAAAATTAACATTTTAACACTTGTATTAATAAGTCATGTGATGTCTCCTTCCTGGTACATTGACGTACTCTAAATTCAAAAATGTTTTTGATGTATGTTTCAGGTGCAACACCTCGCCCAAAGCTACCAAAGGCATGAACAACGTTCTTTGACTGTAAACTCATATACAAAAACGACCCATCATTCGCGAACAGAAGGTCAAGCCGGATAGACATATTGTAAAACAACAACTTATTTAAAAAACAAATTGTATAGTATAGAAAGTAAAACATTTTCATTTCTTGATGATGAAATAAAACCATCAGAATGTTAAATCATATGTTAAACATTAAGCAGCTATGTCTTATCCAGAACTTTTTAATGTAACGTTAGGAGTAAAACAGAGTGAGCCACTATCACCTTAAATATTTATTTTATTAATTAATGACATTAATGATTGTGTTGATATTAACAGTTCAACTGATAAGTTGTACGTTTATTTTTAAATAGTTATATTGTTATTTGCTGATCGCATTAAATTCTTTACCACTTGTCAAGAAAGTCTACAATTACATTAAATTATCTGTCTATACTCATATAAATGGGGATCAACAATGGATATAAACAAAACTGAAATTCGCATGTTCGAGAAAAGGAAAAGTAAGTGAAAATTTCGATGAAAAAAAGCAACAGGCTTTTTAAATTATTGATGAAATTTGCTGCTATTTATTGTTAGTTTTTAGCAAAGTGAAGCTATATTCTAAAACGAAACTTTCTATGTTAATAGTACCATTTATTTTATATGCATCTGCAATTCTGCTGATTTTACAATATTGATAAAGTTGACTTAGTAAAACTAGTATTGGTGTGCGCTTACAACTTCTAATGCCGCTGGCTTAGGCGAACTAGGAAGATTTTCTCTGCTAACAACGGGCAATCTCTTATGCACACAGTTTTTAAAGAACATCGTTATTTTAAGAACGATTTTATTTGGGATACTTATAGCAATAACATAACTCTGTGTTGTGCATTTAAACAAACAATACTAACAACTAGTACAAGGAATTGTATTTAATACTTTAAATACCAATTTTAATTATTATAATGCAATTAACAATATATTAAAAAAACAATGTATCAAAAATTTATTTTATTTGGGAGACTTATAGCAATAACATAACTCTGTGTTGTGCACTTAAACAAACAATACTAACAACTAGTACAAGGAATTGTATTCAATACGTTAAATACCAATTTTAATTATTATAATGCAATTAACAATATATTAAAAAAACAATGTATCAAAAATTGGCACATTACAATTTATAACCAATCGAAGCTATTATACTATACAATTTTAAGACTGAATTCGCGTATGAACAATATTAAGATTGCATCAAAACTCACAAAGTCATATTTTTTTTATCAAGAACTAGACTTAGCGCCATCAACTGGAAATAGAAACTGGTAAATATAATAAAATCCCTAGAGACCAACGCAAATGCAGACTATGTAACGCAAACGCTGTAGAATTCGAGTATCACTCCTTTCTAACTTTCCCTTTTTACAGACCTACGACCACAATATTGTATTCGATCAAACTTGCCCAATTTTGTGACATTTAAATACATACTATTTTGTCGAAATAACAAAGTAATTCGCAATAATGCCAGTTTTGAAAACTAACGCCATGAAACTCACTGAGGAAACATAACAAGCATTTACTGCTTTTAAATGAATGTTGAATGCAACTCTACATATATATTGTATATATATATATAACGTTTTGCTGTGTTCTCTTTTTATGTATATACGCATACGTTTGTTCATAATGTTTGAACATTTTCATCGTAGTTTGTGTCTATTTGCATGCTTGCATTTATATGGTACTGATGCACTTTGATTGTACTTTATTTACTTTTATGTTAAAAGTCAAAGGCGTTTTGCCGATATTCCAATAAAAAACTTGAAAGGTAGAAATATGTTTTTTTATATAACATGCCTTCGGAACGTATACACTAAATAGGGCGATATACACATATCGCTTATTAAGAATCATGCGTTTCCAAAACTTCCGTGTAAGATAATAATCGGTAGGCGAGTAACACAGTTTGTCAAATTAATTTTAGGTTTCTCAGATGGCCAAAAAAAATGTTTGAATTGGTTGGATTAATATCGAATAATGATTTACTTCTGGATATCGATGTAAATACACAATCGTCTGAGCATTTTTGATGTTGATTCGTTCATGTGATTGATTGAACATATTGATAACTGAATTTAACATGTATGCTATAATGTATTCATGAAGTGAATAAAAAGCCCAAATCGTGTTTGGAGGTCGGACCATGCATATTTGTTGAATTTTTGTATTCGTGTAGACCTTGTCATTTGCATGGTAGCAAAACTACGGTTATTGTTGGACTGAAAAATACTAGAAAAAACATCAGAGCATATGCACAAATATGATAATTCAAGACAGCATCGTTTTTAGAAGCGCGTTATCACGATTATGAACAAGCACACTTATCACACAATCTATACAACCCTAACCCTTACCCAATACAGAAAACAAATAAAGCAATAAGCGTTCCAATACAGATGGTTTTTCTTTCTCGTATAAGAGCTCGATCAATCGAAATTCACCTTCTATAATACTCCGTAGAGGTATCTAATTGACCAAATACACTTAAATGACAAAAGAATTTTTGTTCAAAAATGTTGGCCTGAGTAATGTGGTGGCATTGCGTTAGTGGGGCTTCCTATAATACCAAGATAACATAAGTAATTTGAAACTAATAAAAATCTTGTTGGAAAATAGCTTTCTTTTGCTGGTTGATATTTCAAGGACGTATTTATTAAAATCATTGTAATTCCCTACAAACTGAACTAAAAGTTAATGCTTATCATTTAACAGAGTGGTTGTGCTTATTGCACTCATTTTTGAACAATGAATCCCATATTGCACATGTGTGAACATTAACACTAGGTCTATATAAACACATTTCAATCACTTTCCTCTTAGCACGATATTTGGTTTGCCGTAATAATTATGTTTCAGCGTTAATATCCCTAAACAATCAGGTACACATGTCCACATCGACGCGTATGTCGCCATTCCTGACACTATAGTTCCGCAAGTTATTCGTTGTGCGAGGATGATATGTGTTAGAAATAGAATACCTTACGAAAAAAGTCGATACAGTTGTATTTTGTAACGCAAAATCGGCGCGGATATTTACTATGTGCTAAAAGTAACAGGAGTTTTGAAGCATCTTTACACTTTCGCTTTTCAGGTGCAATGTAAAAAGGTTTCCAGGGAGTAGTGGACATAGAGTCTGTCTAGTGACCAGGATATAACGGACAAGATCTCCTATAAAGAATCATTTTTAATATCTTCCAACAAGTCATCAGATACTGTTTCTACCGCTGAAACAGACTTGCACGCGTATATTGAATAAAACTATAGGCTTTAACGTTAGGTACAATTTATTTCCACATTTATACAAATCATTATTTTCGCTTTATATACACAATACAAAGTTGACAAAATACAAACACATACACAATAACCAAACTACCGACCCGTTTAAGTATTAATTATTTGGAAGGAAACAAGATATCAAACATGTGTTGGAGGAAAACATGATAAATAATAAATGGCTATATCTCAGATAGGAAAGGCATCATATGTTTGTATTTGTTCAACATTTGTTGATATAAGAAAGACATACATTAAAAATATAACTATAATAATCCATCTGTTATGAAGTATGTTCAATTGCTTCAATAAACCAATAGGTCTGAAATAATAAAACTTTGTTGATTTGTTAAGGAATCGTTTGGTATTAGATTGAATTTGTTAAATCGTATTACGTAATTTTCAAATTGTTCATCCTCTGTACTTCTGTATATATTTGTTTTGTAAGTATTCATGTTTGTTGACACTTGTTTTCTGCGCATATAAATGTTGACATATATCAATACAAACCACATGTGTTGTTGAAGATGTACATTGTGCAAGTCAAATAAAATGTCTGTCTGTCTGTCATTTTTGCCAACATAAGTAGTCAGTGTCCTAATTTTCCAAATTTGTATTGTTAGTTCTCAATCATTTCCGGTTGAAATATGTTACAATATGCCATTAAATGTGATATATCTATATAATTGATTGATACGTAGTTCTCTTTGTAAATGATAATATAGCAAACAACCTTATGCGTCTTCTACAACATTTATTTAACTTTGTCAGCATACTCTAGCGTTGTATATTTTACGATTACTATTTCCATATCTTAATATCTTAGTACTTCCATATAAAGAAATGAAGAGATCATCAAATATTGATATAAATACTCTTGATTTTGTATTTTGACGTGTTATGCATATTTATCATTTCTTACATATAAGGTCTTGTTTCACCTTATTGCTTAATTAAGGAAAAAACAATCATACCATCTCCTGAATAAAAAATCAAGATGTATATTATATGTTTGCACACCATCAAATAAAAAAAAACATTTTTTTTTTATGTTATACCCATTTCTTCCAAGATTAAATGAAATCGTCTACAATCATAGTCACATGAAATACCAATACACTGATTCTGGCAAAGTCTGCATGTTATGTCATTATCGATTTAGTTTGATCGTTTCAACACGACTTTAAAAACAACAGCATAAAAACCGACATTTATCTAAACCATTGAAGCTGGAAATGTTTATTCCTAATCGATGATGCGATAACGCTGTCTCTAATATTGATTAATGGGTGATAATATCAAAAAAAAAGCTTTGACATTTATATGAAGACATCACGCAATAAGCTCTTTGGAATGTACGTGACATTAGTGTTCCGGTTTATTTTAGTATTGTTTTATTTATGGCAATATTCCAATCGATGACCGTTGGTTAAAATAAAGCCATTTATTCAGATTGTATTTTCCCATAAAGTTTACATCGGCTTTCGTTGTATAACTTTACCCATTTTGTTTTCTTTTCAGTGCAGGGCTGTCAGTTAATTAATGATTGCTTCACAATAAGTATTCAAACATGAAACATCAACAATTGAACGACTTCACATTTCTATGACGATACAATTCACGGTATACAATTTCATACCCATTTTGTTAATTGTTAATGAAATGTTTGTATGTCCTATTACATAACAAAACTGTGGAATAGCTCATATTGTACATGCTATTGTGTGCAATCTTTGTATAACACAGCTTTCCAAAAAGGTTTCGGATATCATACAACAAGCAATGTTTTGAACAATTTCAGTTCTCTATCTTTCGGCGTTTCACAATGAAATATTTGAAGGACTCTTCTTGTGTTTAATAAAGTCTTAAGAAGACTTTACCACAAATATTCAATGGATGAAGAAGATGTGTGATAAATTCTGTTTAAGTTTATAATATGTTTATATATATATATATATATATATATATATATATATATATATATATATATATATATATTTAACGTATAACTATTTCGCCCATTACGGTGTATGTTACTTTTATCTGGATCTACTTTCTCTACGCGATTTAGTTTTGTTGGACAGTTAATATATTAAAAGCAAAATTATATTGCAAATAATTTGCATCGTTTGACAATACAGACGTTTCATAATAATTATTTCTCGATTTTAACTGATTATTAGTTATTAAAATAAATTGAGTTATACAACAATTATATAAGTATGTTTAGTGTTATTTTGCCGCAGTATTAAAGCGTTTCCTTTCATTTCTGAATCATAAAACCAGTTTACATTGTTTATTCGCCAATAAGCGAATACGTTTCTGTTACATGTAAAACATGTTTGCTCGTGGTTTTTAATCGGTGTTTGGATGATAATGGATAGCTTTATTAGCAAAACCATCCGAGTAGTTTCTAATTTCACAAACTTACTTTAATTGTTTATTCACTTCATTAATCTTCTTCTTCTTCTTGGCGTTCGCTCTACACGATCACACCAGTTTCTTCAATAAATGATGTGGTCCGTCTCAGGTCATCCACGTCTCAATAAAGTTTCTGATGGAGGGTTGTGTCCTGGGGCCACTTTGTAGCTCGCTCCTGGTCGTGACGTTTACATCTTTGGAGGATGTGTTCAGCTGTTTGGTCTTCTGTGCCACACGGACAGGTCGGTGACGGGGCCAGTCTGTATTTTTTATGCATGTGTGCATTGAGTCGGTTGTGCCCTGATCGGAGTCTGACCATTATCACTTGCTCTGCCCTGCTTAGGAGATGATATGCATCTGCCTCTTGTCTTGGCCGGGTAAGTGATTTAATGATGGTAACTTTCTCCTTGTAGCTTACTTGCACAGGTGGCTGATCTAACTGAGCACCTTGTTTTGCCAGTTGGTCAGCATCTTCATTTCCGGCCACTCCACAGTGTGCTGGGATCCACTGGAGGGTCACGTTTAGGTTGGTGCTGATTCTTTGTAAGGCATTTGCAAGCTGAGGAACCTTGTTGTTGGTCAGGGCTTCTAATACAGACATGGCATCTGTAAAGAAGACTATCGAGTTGACTTCTTCGGTCGAGTCTTCAATCATTGACACTGCCTTCATGAGGGCTAAAGTCTCTGCTCTGTAGTTGCTACAGTGTGTTCCGGTTGCTGCATGATGTGTTTCTCGTTTTCCGGATGGGTACATAATGACGATGCCAGCACCTCCATTTATGACTGCTCTAGTGGCAGAACCGTCTGTGTAGACATGAGTCCATGCCTCTCTTGGGTATTCGTCATCGATCATGGCAAGTGTGAGGCTCTTTCTGATATGCTCATCCTCTTGTTTACCTGGCTGTAGGTGAGGAACACTGGATCTTACTGCAACATTTGACAGGTCATTTTGTAATGGATCTATGATGTCTTCATGACCAAGCGGAGTGGTGGGGATGGTCAGATCCGTTGCATAGGCCTTGTCCAGCTTCTTAGCTTCGTGTACAAAGCTGCTACGCTTGATCCGATTTTTGGTGTACCCTTTAACTCTGGCTGACATGGGGTGATCCGTTAGACATTTATACTTCTCTGTCTGAAGCAGGATTTTGACATCTCTTCTTTCTTGAAGTGGTTGTATTCCTGTTATCTTTTCCATGAAGGCAATTGGTGTGGACTTGGTTGCTCCTGTCATGATGCGCAGAGCTTGGTTCTGGATTTTATCCAGAGCCTGGCGATTTGATTTGGCTGTGGAAGACCATGTGGGGGAACTATACTCTAGTTGGGGTCTCACTGTGCCTTGATAGACTGTCTTGAGTATGTGCTCATTTGCCCCCCATGTAGTTCCCGCAAGCTTTCGCATCATTGCAAGTTTTCTTCGGGCCTTTCCTTCTGCTTTCATTTGGTGTGGCTTCCACGTTTGCCTCTTGTCAAAGGTGACTCCCAGGTACGTGGTCTCGTCTGCTTCAGTCATAGGAGTGTCTCCCATTCTCACCGTCCCTGCTTTCTGTTTTGATGACAATGTGAATAGTGTGGTGGATGATTTCTCTTTGTTGATCATTACACACCAGTCTTCAGCCCATGCGGTAAGTTTGTCTATTGCTTCTTGCATTCTGTATGTGGCTGTGGTGGCATGCTCTTCTTTGCACCATAACACAAGATCATCAGCATAAAGTGCCGCCTTCACTCCCCTTGGCAATTCAGACACAAGATCGTTGATGAAGAGTAAGAAGAGCGTCGGGGACAGGACTCCTCCTTGTGGGACGCCGTGCCGTAGAAGGAACTTCTTACTGCTTCTTTGGTTCAAGCTTACTCTTGCCCTTCTATTGAATAGATAGGACTTGATCCACTTCAGCATGTTTCCTCCAACTCCATTCCTCATCAGTTTGACTTGGAGTCCGTCAGTCCAGACTTTATCGAAGGCCCTTTGAAGGTCTATCCATGCTGTCAGGACAACCTTCTGTTCCTGGAAAGCATCTTCAATTTCTTGTGCCAGGTAGGTAGTCTGGTCCTCGGTGGAGCGGAATTGCCTGAATCCAGCTTGTTGTTTTGCAAGTAAGTCGTTCGTCTCCAGATACCATTTAAGGCGTGCATTTACAATTCTCTCCATCGTCTTCCCAACACAGCTAGTGAGGCTTATTGGACGGTAGCTTCCAGCCTGCTTCGGATCCTTGCCTTTCTTGTGGATAGGTATCATAATGGCCTCTTTCCAGACTTGGGGAAGTTGGCCTTGTGTCCAGCTGTGGTTGAAGATGTCTAGGAGTTTGTGCATTGCTGAACTGCCTAGATGGGTGATCATTTCATTGGTCACATTGTCTGGTCCTGGAGACTTCTTTAATTTCAGCTGCCTGACTGCTGTCTGTAGTTCGTGCAGGGTCAGGCTTTGGCTCATGCGGTCTGATGTCACATCATCTGTTTTCCTGTCCCTTTGTTCTCTTCTTACT